>NC_057804.1:221118420-221381362 GCF_018294505.1 Triticum aestivum | reverse complement strand
CCAGCGGCGTGGCAGCGGTCTCGCGGGGCGGCGGGGTGGCCTGCTGTGGCGGCGCTCTGGCGATCCTCGGGCTGCACGCAGTTGGGCGTCTGCGGTGCTCCCGTCTCGGGAGGTGGCGCGCGACCGGTCTCGGGCCAGATCCGTCCGGATCTGGCTTTGGGGGCCGGCCGGTGGTGCGTGCCCGGCGGCTCCGGCGCTTGGAGCCCACCGGGCGACGCGGGTAGGGCATCGGCCGGGCGTGCCTGCTGCTCCGGCCGTGGGCGGCGACATGGGTAGGTCTTGGTGGCCTATCGGTCTCGTGGCGGCTTCACGGTGACTCGACGGATTTGTCCGCGGCAACGGCCAGCTCCTCCGGCGTCGGTTTGTTTGTGTTCGGGCCGTCTCGTCCTTCACCCCATCTCCTCGTCGCCCGGGCGCTACTCCCAGCAAAGGGCTGGTCCTTTCCCAGTTGTGATCCACCACTCGTCTCACGCCTGATGCCGCAGGACAGAGCTCGTCTCGCGCATGATGCAGCAGGACCGTGCTCGCCTCACGCATGATGCAGCAGGACCGGGCTCGTCTCGCGCATGATGCAGCAGGACCAAGCTCGTCTCGCGCACGATGTTGCAGGACCGAGCTCGTCTCACGCACGATGCTGCAGGACCGAGCCCATCTCGCGCTTGGGGTAGCAGGATGGGTCGGTGGATGCCGGTTCTGGCCGACCTATTGGGTCTCGACACTGGGGGTTGCCCAGGGGCGCGAAAGGTGGGACCTTTCCTCTCATCTCTTTCGTTGGGGTGCGCCAGGTCACGGGTGAGGTAGTGTCGAGGTCTTGGATGCTAGGGTGGCGGCCCTAGTGGTGGTAGTGGCGCGGTGCTCTTGGACAAAGCCCGCGCCTTGGTGGTGCCCGCTCATCATGGCCGTGTGGGCGGTGTGGTTGCCGGGGTGTGGCGTTCGGTGGCGGTGAATGTTGGCCGAGGTGAAAACCTGCTCTATCTTCGGGTGGACCGGCGGCGGCGAAGATCGCTCCCTTCTTGAAGGCGTCGCCACGGCTCTCATTGCCCGTCATGTGGCTCCGGGGGAAACTTTGATCCTTGGATCGGGCGGTGGCGGCGCTCCGGCGTCATTTCCTTCCTGAAGGCGCCGCCTTGGAGCGCATTGTTCGTCATATGTAGCTTCATATCTTCGGGGCGGTAGTGCTAGGAGTAGTGTTGCTGCGCTGAGCGCCTTTGTATCCCGTCCTAGGTGTGTGCGTGTGTTGCGGTGGCATAGCGTGTGGTTGTACTGGATGCTTGTGGGTTGTTGCTTTATATATAAAGCCAGGCGAAAGCCTTTTTTGGTAATAAGACTTGATCAACCTTATTAATGGATCATTTTTTAGAGGTATGAAGTTGATGAATTTAGTGAGCACTACCTTCTGTCCCTACCTTTTGTTTTCTATTTTTCTCAGTGAAATAAAATAAAATGCCATGGTTTGTCTATTTTTTGAGTTTTCCATTGTCAGGACCCCGACTCAATGCCACACCGATCTAGCATGTTACACCTCATATCACTTTGCGGCCTCATGCACGGTATTCCCACGGGTGTCGCCTTACTAGGCCCGGGACAGTTTGCGCCTTTTGGCACACATATATGATAGTGTCGCTAGCATCCATATGACAAGCAACCCGGGCTGACATGGCTAGTCGTGAACCCGAAGTGGCACTAACTTACAGGGACAGGCATACTTAACCCAGCAACGAACATGTCAGTCATCAGCGAGTGAATCCGGGCTGTAGCAACTGGGCTAGCAGGACTCCGGTAAACCGGGCTGTAGCAGGCTAACAGGACTTCGGTAGACACCGCGTGATATTTCCCCGAAGGACCAGACACAGGAACAAAGAAGGACACATGCCGGCCAGCCTAAGTGTTCCGGAGCAGTAGCAAGCTAACAAGGCTCAGTGGAAGCACTAGGAGACATTTCTCGGTAAGAGAGGCTATCAAGGATAAAAAACAAGATAGTCAGATCCCACACATACCAAGAATTTCAATAACATACACACAATATGCTCAATATATGCAAATACAACATGGCATCACAACATGACTCTACAACTCAAGTATTTATTCATTAGGCTCCGAGGAGCAAGATATTACAAACATGGGTCTCGGGACCCAACATTCAGAGCATACAAGTCAAAGCACAAGCGGAAGCTTAACATGTCTGAGTACAGACATCTACAAATGAAAAAGGCTGAGAAGCCTGACTATCTACAAGATCCTACCGAGGGCACAAGATCGTAGCTGAGGTAACAAGCTAAACTTCGAAGTCCACGTGGAACTACTAGTGAGACGTAAGTGCAAAAACATAAAATAGGCAAACGTAAGTACAAATGTACCCAGCAAGACTTACATCAAAACTATCTACATATGCATCATTATCAACAATGGGATGGTGGGGGTTTAACTGCAACAAGCCAGCTTTGACTCGGTGGCCATCCTGAACTATGACTGCAAGTAACTCTTTTGAGGTGGCGCACACGAGTCCACATATTCACCATATCAATACACCACTATGGATCCGCTCCCATCTCCCTACGAGAACGTCATCCATAGTACTCAAGCTTATCTTGTGTATTTTAGAGTATCCACTTTCACTTGTTTATGAACTGTATAGGCAACCCAGAGGTCCTTTACCGCAGACGCGGCTATTCGAATAGATGATGTTAACCCTGCATGGGTGTACTTCTTCACACACGCTCTCGCCACTTACCACCATGTACACGTCATGTATCTCGGCAACCTTCAAGCGGAAGCCTGGCGAGGGTGTCGACCACGGCCTACCTAAACACTCAAGTCTCTAGTCCAGGTTTATAGCCTATTCAGGTTCCATCCGCAGTGAGTCCGGCCGAAGTTTCCACATACGGCCCCGAACGATGTTAGCAGGGTTCCCGAGACACCAAACGGGTGCCCGGTACACCATGCCACGTGCCTACAACATCACAGCCCACCCCTCAGGTCAGCACTGCCCACGGCCTCCAACATACTACAAACACCAGAAACTACTTGAAACTCCTGGACAGAGGACAAGGGTGATTAAGAAGCCGAGAGGGTCAATTAAGGATCCCAATGAGTGGTAGTGACTGTTCATGGCTCACAAACACAGAACTCAGTTCCTGAGGATGGCTTCAATGAGACAACCCACCATGTACTCCTACATGGCCTCTCACCGCTACCTTTACCAAATCGTGTTCACACACTTAGCTCACACACAGTAGGACATGTTCACCACTGTTCCAATTCATCCCCGATGAATCAGACCTGACACAACTCTAAGCATAGCAGGCATGACAAACAAGCATTAATGAGTAGGCATAGCAGGACTCAAACAACTCCTACTCATGCTAGTGGGTTTCATCTATTTACTGTGGCAACGACAGGTCATGCAAAGGAAAAGGGGTTCAACTACTGCAGCAAGTAAGAGATGAACCGGTGTTGTCCTAATGCAGTAAAAGAGAGCAGGAGCGAGAGAGTGGGATTGTATCGGAATGAACAAGGGGGGTTTGCTTGCCTGGCACTTTTGAAGATAGTATATTTCTTCATCAGTGTCATCGATCACATCATCGGTACATGTCTACTGAGAGGGGCCAAGCACCGACAAACAAAGAAGAAACACAATCAATGCAATGCACAATATGGTGCATGATCATGACATGGCAAAATAAGTGTGTTGGGCTAATGCAACTATAATTAGATGGGTTTGAGTTAGTTTGAACCCAAGGTTCAAGTTCAAATTCAAACTATGACTTTATAAAGTGCATTATCATGTTTTGATATAAACAGCAGGTTTAAGTTGCTTAAACATGCATGAAACCAGTGCAGATGGATAGATTGGATTTTTCTGATCATTTTTCATATATAACTTATTTCATTTGGAGTTACGTTGAATTTATATGATTTTTAGAAGTTTAAGTGTTTTTTGGATTTTCTGATTAAATAGAATTAAACTAATTCCAGAAAAGGATTTACTGTGTCAGCCTGACGTCAGTGTGACATCAGCAGGTCAACTGGTCTGGTCCAGGTCAAACCTGACGAGCGGGGTCCACTGTTAGTGACACAATGCTGGTAGAGTCGCTGACAGGTGGGCCTAGTCAACGGCCACGTCAGCTGGGTCAATTCTGACGCGTGGGTCCCACGAGGTTAATCTAAACTAAACAGGGAATAAATCCCCGGGTTAATTCGGGCGTGGGGCCCATATGTCAGTGAGAGAGGGGGGTAGTTAGCGGAGTCATTAGGCGCTAAAGAGGCCGCCACATCAGCACACCAGGGTTTGGCAGGCGGCGACCTCAAGCCATGGTGGAGTCCTCTTGGGATTGAGCTACGGGCGATGGTTTCGAGCGGGGTTTGCGGCTATGGATGGCTAGCGCACGCGCGCATCCAGTGGTGGCCACGGGAGGGAGAGAGGTGGACTGTAGCGGCGGTGGTGTTGAGCCAAGCGGCAGCCGGAGCTCGGACGTCGATGAAGACAAGGCCACAGAGCACGGGAGGAGGAACTAGTGGTGGTGTTTGATACCTAGGTGCGTGCGGAGCTCGTAGATGGGTTCAGACGCGAGCGCAAGCAGCTGTGACCGCGGCGGCGCCATGGCCGGCGGCAAGGGGTACTCGGCTAAGGTGGTGGGGCTAGCTAGAGTGCACAAATAGCAGCAGAAAGAGAAGGGGGAGATGCGGTAGCTCACAGGGAGGCCGGAGAGCAGTTCAGCGGCCTCGAGGACGTGTCGGAGATGGCGAATCGGTCGGTGAAGTCCGGCGAATAGATGCAGCAGTGACGAGCTCGAAGACGGCGGCATGGCGATCCTCGGCTTGCATGGCTCGGCGAAGAGGAAGAGGAAGTCGCGCTGGACCTTCCAGACACGGGGGAGGGGCAAGGAGGTGGTTGTGGCCGCGGTGAGTGGTGTCGGCGGCGACGACCTCCGCTCGGTGGTGCTCGCGAAGACAGCAGAGGAGGGAGAGAGGGCAACGAGTGAGGGAGAAGAGAGAGAGGGAGCCAGGGGTATCGTGGCGTCGTCTGGGCGCGTCGGGGCAGCGGTGGGAAGCAGGAGGCACTACTAGGAAAAGGGCTATAGATGATATGGCCACTAATGGCGCACCAGACATGTGGTGCGCCAGTACTATATAGCAGTGGCGTACCATGTGCTGGTGCGCCATTAGTGTGAAAGACACTAATGGCGCACCAGACACATGGTGCGCCACTAGTAACAAAAAAATTATTATTATTTTTCCAAAAATACTAATGGCGCACCAGGGCACAGTGCGCCATTACTAGTTCTAACTAGTAATGGCTAATGGCGCACCAGGGCATAGTGCGCCATTACTAGTTGAAACTAGTAATGGCGCACTGTGCCCTAGTGCGCCATTAGTATATTTCTTTTTTATTTTTCTGCAAAACTACTAATGGCGCACCACCAGCAGGTGCGCCATTAGTAACCAGGGTTACTAATGGCGCATTTGTATGTGGTGCGCCATTAGTAACCTGGGACCAGCAAGATATTTTGGACAGCCACACCTACCCACTCACTTTCCCCACTTCATTCTCTCCACCTCCTCCTCCAAGCTTGTCTTGGCTGCCTCCTCCTCCTCACCTCATTTGCACCATAGATTCATCCAAATTAAGTTGTTAAATTACCTTTTTTGATAGGTAAGTAAGGGGGAAGCTATCTTTGTGTTGTAGATCTACTTTTTTTCTCCCTCCAACAACGTGCACATGCACTTTTTATGTCCTGGCTAGATCTATGTATGTTTGTGGTGTTTCATATGTTTGTGGTGCATATATGTTTGTGTTTGCAGGTATCGGTATTTGAAATGCGATAGTTGCCAATATTTTGCCGGAATGTTGATTCATTTCCGTTTCGGCGAGAATTTTGGCACTATGCATTCTTTTTGGTCCTATTTTTAGGGAAAGTCATGCCAAATTTTTTCTTGGTTCTAAAATATCATTTTGCTCTACCCCGCAGGCGACCATGGTCCACACGATGACCGAAGGCATTGTGGATAGGTTTTTGAGCTCCGCGAAGGCCGAGATGCTTCAAAAGAACGAGACGGAGATAAGATGTCTGTGTCGAAGATGCAAGCTGAAGATCCTTATTGCAGACCCGGATTCCGGGCAGGTGCGGGACCACCTGCTCTTGCGTGATTTCATGGATGGCTATCGGTGGCAAGGTGATGAAGATGACTAGGAAGTCATCCATGGGGGCCGGGAAAGAAATGAGGAAGGGCAGCAAGACAACCACCGCGGCTCGGGCGGGCAAGAAGACGAAGAATCTGCAGGACATGATCACGATGGTGATGCTATACACAGTCATCATGTAGAAGATGCAGGACATGATGATGAGGAAGATGTTGGAGCAGACGAATGGCATGATCATGAAGATGAAGATGCCGGAGCAGACGATGATGGACCATCGATGGGCTGGCTGTAGGACCCTCATATTCAAGAGTTTCTTCTCAAGCAGACGGATAACCCAAGAGCTGCCGCCTGAAAGCCAAGATGGATCAAATGGAGATAGACGCGGTTACTCCATTATATGAAGGATGCTGGCCCGATGATACCCGCCTAAAAATAACGCTCATGGCTCTGGAGATGAATGTAAAACACAAAATGACTGACACATGCTTCGACGAGAACATGTCATTCTGGCATGAACGTCTTCCCAAGGGGAACAAGTGCACGACCAGTTTCGAGGAGGCGAAGAAAATCATGTGTCCTCTGGATTTACCGCATGTGAAATACCATATGTGCATGAACAATTGCATCATTGATCGGGACGAGCACGCAGAGTCTACCATATGTCCGGTGTGTGGTGTCACTCGATACAAGAAGAGGAAGAAAGCTCCTCGAAAAGTGGTGTGGTACTTTCCTATCACTCCTCGTCTGCAGTGGTATTTCACGGACCCTAAGGTAGCAAAGCTCCTGTGTTGGCACGCGGATAGGGAGGAGAAGAAGCGAGAAGATGACGCAAATTATCCGGAGATAAATAAAAAAGACAAGGTGCTGAGTCACCCTAAGGATGGGAGCCAGTGGCAAGCGTTGAACTTCGAACACCCAGAATTTGGGAAGGATCCAAGGAACACCGTGTTGGGCGCGAGCACCGATGGAGTCAATCCGTTTGGCAGCCAGAGAAGCACACATAGCACCTGGCATGTGTTTGTGTGGATGTACAACCTTCCCCCCTGGTTGTGCATGAAGAGGAAGTACATTCACATGAGTATGCTAATTGAAGGGCCGAAACAACCAGGGAATGACATCAATCTGTATCTAGGGCTGCTGAAAGAGGAGCTAGACATGCTATGGAAAACGCCAGCCAATACGTGGGACGCCGCAGAGAAAGAATATTTTCCTATGAGTGTCGCACTGCTCACGACGGTGCACGACTATCTCAGTTACGGATATCTCGCGGGGCAGGTGGTCCACAGATTTTCTGGATGCGTTAGGTGCATGGATGACACAACATATCACCAGCTAGATAGAGATCCCGGGTCTTCAAAAACCGTGTTCATGGGACATCGAAGGTGGCTTCGCGATGATGACCTGTGGAGGAAACGCAAGGATCTGTTCGATGGTGAAACCGAACCCCGAAGACGCCCGCGTACGAGGAGCGGCGAGGAAATAGACGAGCTGTTGAAAAATTGGAAAGATTGCCCACTGCCGGGAAAGAAGCAAAAGGCGTCAGAGCCGGGAAAGAAGAGAAAGGCGCCAGAGCCGCTGCTGAAGGTATGGAAAACGAGGTCTGTTTTCTAAGACTTGTCGTATTGGAAGATCCATCGTGTGCCTCACAGCCTTGATGTCATGCATATCACAAAGAACGTATGCGAGAGTCTGCTTGGTACCCTGCTCGACATGCCAGAGAGGACCAAAGATGGGCGGAAAGCAAGGGCAGACTTGAAATCAATGGGCACCAGGGAGGAGCTTCACACTAATGATGATGATGATGAGGCGAAGCAGGACACAGAAAGTCATCGCAAAGGCAAAAAGGCCAAGAACACCGGAAATGACTTCCCTCCCATGTGCTTCACTCTAAGTCAGGAGGAGATCGATCAGTTTTTCACCTGACTCATAGGAGTAAAACTTCCTTACGTTTACGCGGGGAAGATAAGCAGATACCTAGACTCAGCGAAGCAGAAGTTCAGCGGGATGAGGTCTCACGACTGTCACGTGTTGATGACGCAGATAGTTCCAGTTGCTATCTGTGGGATCATGCACGCGCACGTCCGTGAAATGCTATTTCGCCTATGCAACTTTTTCAACGTCATCTCTCCGGAGCACCGTTTGGATCAACACCAAGAACCTAAGGCATAAGGACCGAGGGAATTTGCGCAGCCTCCTCTTCACGAAGTTGCACAAACGATACAAGTTCCCCGCTGACTTTGCAAACACACGCCTCTCAAGGAATAAAGTGAACAGTGCCACCCTCACGAGGATGAGCACGGCCCTGTCTACTTGGAGAAGCACGGTGAAGGCAATGATTGAAAAAGGTGATAGTTATGAGAAGATCAAGGAGAAATATCCTTTGATCAGCGAAGATGACTACAAGGAGTTCAAGATCAAGTGCGAGAGCAGCGCAACCTCCGAATCAAGTCAGTGGGGGAAAGAAATGCGGCAGTTGAACTTAGGGGTCCACCAACTCGGTCGCGGCGGTTACAGAGTGGCGGAGCCAATATGGGACAAGGAGGACGCGGAGCATGCCGAGCAAGGCCTACCGCCCCGCTTCGAGAAATACCGTGACAAGCAGACCAGGAACTTTGTCAGGGCCCGATACAAGGAGGACCCGGTAACAAAGGAGCTTACCACAGATCCGAAGACCAGGGCGCTTGAGCTTGTTCTGGTAAGGAATACACCCCTGCGTAATTAGCTCCATATGGTTGCATTCTAATTAATCCCCAATATTTCTAGATGGTTCACGTTCCTTCCGTAGGACACTAAAAGCAGTAGCGCGGGGTCGTCTCAGAGCTCCCATTTCGACACCCCTTTAAATAGGGCGTTGAACATAATGAAAAACAAGGATAAGCTCAGTAAGCAGTCGTCAGCTGGTCGTGTGGCCGGCAAAGGCTTGTCCACAAAATGGTCGTCATACTATACCGCTGGTGGGCGAAAGGAAGACCAACTCGGAAAGTCAGTTACGCGAGGTTGAAGCACTCAAGGCACAAGTGGCGCGGATTCCGGAGATTGTCCAAGAGCAAGTGCAACAACAACTTGGAATGACACTCACCGCCATGGTGCCTACCTTGATTCAGGGGCTGACGAGGTGGATTGCGGGCGGCCAACAGGGGCCTCCCCAGGTTCCCAGCTTCAGGGCCAGCAACTCGCACAAGGCGCAGGTGGCACCATTGGTGTCCCCGGCGGAGGCGGTATTCGTGTCTCCAGCGCCGGCACGGGCATTGGAGCTTAATGCACCCGGGTGTACGCCGGCCGGCACCTCGCTAGCAAGCAGCCCCTCCTTCAGTTGCACGCCCACCATTACCGGTGCCTCGACATTAGCCGAGCTCAATGGCATCACGGTAACTAAGCCTCTCGGTCAATGACTTCATCTCCTTGCCTTTGACTGGGCATCCCTGACGCCCTACATGTTTTCGCAGGGCGCCGCCGATGTTCCTTGCACTCTCGTGCACTTCGTGGCCGGCGAGTTGGTCGATGTCGCCAAGGGCAGAATCGTTCAACCAGGCAACCGCGTGTTCCACGGTAATCTGATGCCACCCACCTAGTATAGGGCTGAACGAGTTCAGGTGCTGCCAGGCTGCGACGAGTTGTTACCTCCGATTCGACCCGCTGGGGCCGACGAAGATGATGTGATGATCCTCAGCGCCTGCGTAAGCTGGCCCCTGCTTTGGCCGAAGAGCCAGATTCATTTGGGGGTAGGGGACACCACCCCACAGACAAGACCGCCAGTCGTGCCGGCGCCAAGCCATGGCAAGACCTCCGCAACGCTACCGGACATGCCGGACATCCCTATGGCACAGGATCCGGACATGCATATGGCACAGGATCCGGACGACGCAGACAACAACGATGGTACATTTACCAACGTCGATAAGTACTTTGCTAAACATGGGTACGGTGACGAATTCTGCGGGCCTCCTTCTCAACAACCCAACCCTGCAAAGGACGACCGCGATCTAGCTGGTACGGCGGAGAAACCCAATTGCAACAGGCGTCGTCTGGCATTCAGTTCTCAGGAGACGCCTCCAGCTGCCGCCTTCACCGAGCCTCAGATAGCCAAGGTGCGAAATATTATCAGCCCCAACACACTCAAGAAGGCGGTCTGTGAGCGGAACTCGATCACATTACAGCAGATCAAGAAGAAGGGACGGAAAGGAAAGACTAACAAGGGTGCCGGTGCGAGCCAACCGGCACCAAGTACGATCCGTGCTCAGGACGGGCCACCTTCACCTAAGGATATCTCGAGGAGGGTGCATGCGGCGGGTAGGGCGATGCTACCGACAAATATGCTCAATGCTGCAACCGGTGCTATGCGGAGTCTGCATGACAGTGTTCTTTCTTTGGAGAAGCGGCGTCTCTCCCAGAATGATGTGGCATACCCGGTTTTCGTGGCCAAGGTGCCAGAGGGCAAGGGCTTTGTGGATAGCGCCATCGGGGGTACGATCGTCCTGCGATTTGATGACATCTTTGCTATGTTTAACCTTCATCCGCTACACTACACCTTCGTTCGGCTGTTTTCCCTGAGTATGGAGATGCAGATCATTATAGACAAGACCCCGGACATCGGGATAGTCGACCCCTTCTACATGCGTGCCAAGATCTTGGGCAGCACTGGGGACCGGCAAGTCGCGAGTTCACACCTCGAAGGCGTCATTCTGGCAAAGCCAGATAAGGATAACTTCCTCATGCCTTACTTTCCCGAGTAAGTCATCCCCTAACCGCCCCGTAACATATGATTTCTTAGATTTTGATCGTTCTTTTTTTTCTAACATTCCGTGTCCTGTGCAGTGACAAACATTGCACACTCATCCTCTTAAGCCCAAAATATTCCATCACCACGTATTTCGACCCGGACCGTGACTCCAAGATAGACTACACAAATATCAAGAAAGTTCTTGATGATGCTCTCCCCGGCTACGCCACATCTGGAGGCACCTTTAAAAGGCCAGTTCGTAGGTACGGCAGGCACGTGTTCACCCACAATACGACGTTCCCCTGCGTCATGCAGCCGCCTGGCGGTCAGAAGGATGCCTACTACACCCTCCATCACATGCGGGCGATCGTACGGGACCATAATCACCTTCTGCTACCAAATAATATCAAAGATTGGGCCGCAAGCTTGGCGGCAATCCAGGACGCGGACATCCGACAAGAATTCTTTTGCATCCAGTCGGAGTTTGCATAAATCATCCATCAAGATGTCCTTCATACCTCGGGGCAGTTCTACCTCAGATATCAACCATCCAACAGTGAGATAGACACAACGCTACAAATGTAGGCTGACAACGCCCGCGACTTCATGATCATCACTAAAGACAGCGGCTTCATCCACGCTCCAGTCCCATGAGTCGAGTCAAAAGTAGTGATGCTATGTGTAGTTCTGAAACATCGACTAGCTCATGTTGTAATTAGACTTTAATGAACTTGTATGTCTCTTTGGTTTGGACACTCGTTCAACTTAGATGTAATCGATGCTATTTATTAGTAGGACCATGAATCCTGCTATTATTGTCTTGCTTTTCTCTTCCGATCCTTTTGTTGCATACTTATATATTGCTTATGTATTGTCTGTTGTTTGGCTAGTGCATAGAGATGCCGTCGTATGTCGTGTACAAGGGTAAGGTTCCCGGAGTCTACGACGACTGGGAGGAGTATTGGAGACAGGTTCACCATTTCAGTGGTAACAGTTACAAAGGGTACACCACTAGGGCGGAGGCGGAATCTAGATACGCGCGCTATCTAGCGGGAGAGAGGAGGGAGCGTTGGAGGAACCGGATGAAGACCAGTTTCATCGTGATGATGCTCATCGTGATGACCGTAGCTCTCTTCTATGTGATGGTAGTTTAGATGATCGATATCAACTTGTAATGTGAAGACAAACTCGCTACATGCAGTCTCGAGACTTGTAATGTTCTATCTTTGTTCGGTCTTTTAAATTCGGAGACTAATATGATGAATTGTATTGGGAGACTAATCTTCTATTGTATTCGATGAATCTGCTGTTGTTGTGTGGTGCTGTCTATATTCTGTCCAATAATATATTTTGTAACCTGTGCAAATATCAGAAAAGAAAAAAATAATCCCTAATATTCATACTAATGGCGCACCACTCAGCACTCTAATGGAGCGCTGTAGAAAGGATACTAATGGCGCATCACCCCAAAGTGCGCTATTAGTATGCCAAAGCACATGGGTAAATATGCCCCCCTGGGAGGCATACTAATGGTGCATGTTGGGCTATACTAATGGCGCACTGCGTGGTGCGCCATTAGTATACCAGATACTAATGGCGCACTAGTGGTGCGCCATTAGTATTTAATACTAGCGGCGCACCAGTAGTGCGCCATTAGTAGGGAAAACTGGTGCACCACTGCAGGCCTTTTCCTAGTAGTGAGGTGGCGGGGCGCATGCTTGCGTGCGGTGGCCACGCGCCTCTCATCCTCCTGGCAGGAGGTTGAGGGTGACTGGCACGGCGCTATGGGCGGGGCCACACAGTAGCAGGCCGGCCAGGCTGGACAGGTAAGTGCCAGGTAGATCTTCTGCTCTTTTTTAATTTTTCTTCTGTTTTGTTTTATTTAACTGTCACTAAATTCAAATTCAAACAAATATGAAAACAGTGCCAAAACTCCCCTGGATAATTTTATGTCACTTAAGGTCTACTCCTCATATACATAAAATATCTCAGGGCATTTGAAAATATATTCATTATATATTATGAATATAACTCCAAATTCAAATTGAATATTGATTTAAAATCAGAGCCCAAATAATTCCTAGAAATGTTCCAAAATTTTGGTTTAATTTAAACTCTTGCCAAAATTGTCAAAACTATTTCTAGGGCATTTTGGATTTACTGATTGCAATTTTAGGATTTCTTGCCCCTTTATTAAAATGATTTCCGAGGCTTTCAATTTCCTCATTTCAGCTTTCAAAAACTAGACATGATGCACACATGAAGCTAGCCTAGAGCATTACCAGAAGCTAGGGATGTGACAACTCACCCCCACTAAACAAGAATCTCGTCCCGAGATTCAAGCGTAGGGTAAGATGGAAGGGGGAACGCAAACTGACACAAACTTCACGAACCAGGTTGCACTTCATAAGAACGTCGATTCGATTACCATCTTTGTCTCAAAGTCTTGCTCCGGGAACTTCAACCAACATGGCAACAAGAGGAAAGGGAAAACTCTGGAAGGATCGAACTTCTCGAAGATCGAACAACCCAGGATCAACTCATGGAATGAGACATTGAAACATCTCTCGAGCTGAGACATGAAGCATACATCTGAAGGAATCGAGTGAGATAGATGATGAGGGTTCACTAGGTAGACAACAATTTTACACTTAAGAGGGTGGTGAATGGTTGTCAACGTAGCGAGACATCTTAGATGAGGTGACTCATAGAATCATCCCTTAAGTGGAAAAAAGAATTACTTTGATTCAAAGATCGTTGAAACTCCTTATACCAGCTTAAGGCAAATCACAATCGATCATTTGAAGGAGTCCGAATGAAGGACATACCCAGACTAGTATGGATGATGTGGATTACCTTGTTGAAGACAAAGCCATAGATGATTTTTCTTATCATCGGAGATAGATGGGGCCCATGGGAGAATGGCACATTGGCGGTGCAAGCTGGGAACAAAATGCAAATGCTGGGAATGATTCTGGTAACTGGGGAGAAACCCAACAGTAGAGAGTGAGTCCATTGTTTGAAAAGTTGTAGCATAAACGAGGAAACTGGGAGCAATCCCAGTTAGTGTTGATGATAACACCTAGTGCTTGTGCGTGCTCTCAAGAACTTGAGCATTTCCATATTCATCAAGGTTTTACCAATATCTGTGTCAAGGATCCTGGCAACACAACATACTACCATGATTAATAGTGATGGACGATGCAGATGCAAAGGAAGATAACACCTTCTCAGATTTCACCTTAGCGAGGCCAAGGAACAAAATCTAGATGATCGACCGAGAGACATTTAGCACTCCTCTTCTAATGTTCTCCTTGATGTGCTAGTGTAATCCATTCATAGATATGGTTTGATATCTAGAACATCAAGTAAAAAGGCCGGACTTCGGGAACACAAAAATCCATAGGGAACAACTAGGGAGTAAATCCTACAAAATCCTTATGGGGAGGTGGCCAACTTCCTCAAACAAGATACTACAATAATAGGTCTTCTGGTTGGGTGTGTTGGCTATGACATCCACTTTATCAATTACAGTGAGACCAATATTATAGTTCATGGGAAACGTTCCAACCATCATATCAACCTGAGATTTAGATCTGGTTGGTGTCAGGATATTCCAGACTCATCAAGTCTAGAAAGAAAAAAAATGAAAGTTTTCAACACAAATCGACGAGATGACGTTGCGAGATTCTCGGGGAATGAACTACGATAGCAAGCTCCAAAACATGATCTTGTTCTGCTACAAACATGTGAACACGTTGTCCCGGACAAGCATGACCACATAGTAGTCTTATAATAAAACACTACCGAGTTCAGGTGGGAACCATCATCTAGGATGTCGAAGCCCTTGCGTAAGTCTAGCTCTTAAGAAGGAACTCCTTCTCCCTGAACAAAACAATCACTGGCTTGGTGTGCTAGGGACACATATAGCGTGAAGGTTGCAAGTCTCCAAACTACAAAGTACTTCGCACATATGCATGACCGATTTGGGATGATTCCAAAGGAAGCAACATTGACTTTCTCAAATTCAGGCAGCAACTTGCATCAAGTGCACATGAACTGGAGGAGGTCACCTCTTACATCCGAACATATGCTTCATGAGGTAGCATGAGGATATGATTTCAAAAGTTTCCAACACTAGCTTAATGTTCAACAAAATCCTGGAGAAGATAAAAATGTTGCTGATGGGCTCAACAACAATTCATACAGGTTTCCATGAAGATGGAATTCCAAAATTATGTGAACAAGTGATAGCACTGGTCAGACCCAAAAGATAAAATGGTGTATGCTCGAAGAAACATCCACGAGTAAGATAACATTACGAATATCGTTGGTTCTGATTTGATTTGATGATAGCCCATACTCAAATCAAAGTTTTGGCAAGACAATAGATCAAATAATTGACCACGAGGTTCAATCAAGGAAGATATCATCTTTCTTCATCACACACGCACAAAGATATCCCTTAGAATGAGCTAAATTGGACAAGCTTTCATCTTTCAACTCTCCAAGTTGTTGTTTAGCTTAGCCAACTAGCTCGAGGTATCCGACACAGAATCTTGGGGAGAGGGTGGTTTACAAGAAAACCAACATGTTCAGGAACTCAACATAGCGGTCAGATGACCACCTAGTGATACCTCCGAAAAGATATTCAGAAAATCACAAACCACCGACATGTTACTAAGCTCGAGAACAATCTTGCTTTTCAGGGCAAGACGAGATGACCAAAAGAGCAAGGGATTGACACAATCCTAACTCATTGATCGGAGAGTGCACCGAAATAAGGACTAGGTAGCACGATCAACCTTAGGGTGATGATTCAATAATCAACATGCTAAGAATGAGGTTATCGTCCATTTAACTACCAAGTAACGGAGTTGCTAGGAGTATAGATTTCACACATCATGATTCACTTGTCGGCGTTACGGTTACAGTAACACGGGAACCGAGGAATGCCTATCGATGGTGAGAAGTATCACTGTATCAAGAGTTCATAGGATGGCGTGAAATTCCCATGATAATATTAATATAAAGATGGTAATACTCCAAGGTAGAACAGAACAAAAGCTGGATTAGTATTTGATCTGCGGAACACAACTGCTTTGACCCAATCCTGGATATGGATAAGGTACTGGAGTTTGTTTCTCCTAGTCATTCCAGAATAGAATGGCTTGACGGACCACAAGAGTAGTGGCATCGATGAACACGAATGCATAACTACTCCAGACTATCAATTGATAGATGAGGTCCAAAAAATAACTAAAGGGGGACAACTCAAAGGAACATACGATTTTTTGAGCTGTGGATGCATAGATTAGCATGTCGAACGAGTTCAACATATTTCTTCTGGATAACCCAGGTAGGAAGGTAGAACTGGCAGAGTAACAACATAGAATCGAGAACTCGCCAAGAGCACTCTGGTTGTGATCTTTTGGTTCAATGAGGAACTTCTGCCATAAGTAGTTCATGGTATTTAGAAGAAGGATACACCACGAACCTCGAGGACTATCACAAAGGTTACTAATAACCTAAAGGAGCTAGCAAACACTACCAACATGAAGTAAGTAAAGTGAATCTCGGGCTTAAAACCTAGGAATAGAATACCTACTCCTAAGTGGCATCACGGGATGCTTTCGAGAATGATGGCCAGAATCATCACACTGGGAACACAAAATATGGCTAGATTACTAGATGGTTTCATGAGACACCTAGGGTCATAATAATAGCTCCAGTAGAAATGCCGAGGTAGTACCTCAACACACTAGTTAGTGTGGTCGATCTGGCAAAAGGGAACTTTGGGAGCGGAGAGAAGGGATTTGCAAATGCATCATATTGTTTAGGAACCTGGGACGACTCGGACAACATAACGGCTATAAATGCTCAAAAGGATTTAAGACATCCTGCAAAATGGTGGCATAACCACTCGATCATCACAATATCAAGATTCTGAGACCAACTATGAACACACGGAAGTAATAGGAACTGAAACAAGGCTTAAGTCCAACAATCTTACAACTCTACAGATTAGTAACACGAGATCCTAATACAAAGAGGAGATAGCCTAGTTCCTTAACCCCGTAGGAAAGATAGGATGACTCAGATTAGAGGTCATAAGGTAAAGGAGTAAAAAGAGCCTTACGTTCCATCCCACAATCAATTCCCTTATATAACTAAAGAATTTCCAGACACAACTTCGACCAGTTTGGCTTGGTAATCCTACAGGCAGTCAGGCTTTGATACCAAAACTGTTAGGACCCCGACTCAATGCCACACCGATCTAGCATGTAACACCTCATATCGCTTTGCAGCCTCACACACGGTATTCCCACGGGTGTCGCCTTACCAGGCCCGGGACCGTTTGCACCTTTTGGCACACGTATATGATAGTGTCGCTAGCATCCATATGACAAGGAACCCGGGCTGACATGGCTAGTCGTGAACCCAAAGTGGCACTAACTTACAGGGACAGGCATACATGACCCAGCAATGAATGTGTTGGTCGTCAGCGAGTGAATCCAGGCTATAGCAACCGGGCTAGTAGGACTCCAGTAAATCGGGCTGTAGCAGGCTAACAGGACTCCGGTAGACACCGCGTGACATTTCCCCGAAGGGACAGACACAGGAACGAAGAAGGACACATGCCGGCCAGCCTAAGTGTTCCAGAGCAGTAGCCGGCTACCAAGGCTCAGTGGAAGCACTAGGGACACATTTCCCGGTAAGAGAGGCTACCAAGGATAAACAACTAGATAGTCAGATCCCACACATACCAAGAACTTCAATAACATACACACAATATGCTCGATATGTGCAAATACAACATGGCATCACAACATGACTCTACAACTCAAGTATTTATTCATTAGGCTCCGAGGAGCGAGATATTACAAACACGGGTCTCAAGACCCAACATTCAGAGCATACAAGTCAAAGCACAAGCGGAAGCTTAACATGTCTAAGTACAGACATCTACAAATGAAAAAGGCTGAGAAGCCTGACTATCTACAAGATCCTGCCGAGGGCACAAGATCGTAGCTGAGGTAACAAGCTAAATGTCGAAGTCCACGTGGAACTACTAGTGAGACGTAAGTCTCTCTGCAAAAACATAAAATAGGCAAACATGAGTACAAATGTACCCAGCAAGACTTACATCAGAACTATCTACATATGCATCATTATCTACTATGACTGCAAGTAACTCTTTTGAGGTGGCGCACACGAGTCCACATATTCACCATATCAATACACCACTATGGATCCGCTCCCATCTCCCTACGAGAACGCCATCCATAGCACTCACGCTTATCTTGCGTATTTTAGAGTATCCACTTTCACTTGTCTATGAACTATATAGGCAACCCAGAGGTCCTTTACTGCGGACACGGCTATTTGAATAGATGATGTTAACCCTGCAGGGGTGTACTTCTTCGCCCACACTCTCGCCACTTACTGCCATGTACACGTCATGTATCTCGGCAACCTACATGCGGAAGCCTAGCGAGGGTGTCGGCCACGACCTACCTAAACACTCAAGTCTCTAGTCCAGGTTTATCGCCTATTCAGGTTCCATCCGCAGGGAGTCCGGCCGAAGTTTCCACATACGGCCCCGAATGATGTGAGCAAGGTTCCCGAGACACCAAACGGGCGCCCGGTACACCGTGCCACGTGCCTACCGCATCACAGCCCAACCCTCGGGTCAGCGCTGCCTATGGCCTCCAGCATACTACAAACACCAAAAACTACTTGCAACTCATAGACAGTGGACAAGGGTGATTAAGAAGCTGAGAGGGTCAATTAAGGATCCCAATGAGTGGTAGTGACTGTTCATGGATCACAAACACAGAACTCAGTTCCTGAGGATGGCTTCAATGAGACAACCCACCATGTACTCCTACATGGCCTCTCACCACAACCTTTACCAAATCGTGTTCACACACAGTAGGGCATGTTCACCACTTTTCCAATTCATCCCCGATGAATCAGACCTGACACAACTCTAAGCATAGCAGGCATGACAAACAAGCATCAATGAGTAGGCACATCGGGGCTCAAACAACTCCTACTCATGCTAGTGGGTTTCATCTATTTACTGTGGCAACAATATGTCATGCAAAGGAAAAGGGGTTCAACTACCGCAGCAAGTAAGAGATGAACCATTATTGTCCTAATGGAGTAAAAGAGAGCAGGAACGAGAGAGTGGGATTGTATCGAAATGAACAAGGGGGTTTTGCTTGCCTGGCACTTCTGAAGATAGTATAGTTCTTCATCGGTGTCATCGATCACATCGTCGGTACACGTCTACTGAGAGGGGACAAGTAGCAACAAACAAAGAAGAAACACAATCAATGCAATGCACAATATGGTGCATGATCATGACATGGCAAAATAAGTGTGTTGGGCTAATGAAACTATAATTAGATGGGTTTGAGTTAGTTTGAACCCAAGATTCAAGTTCAAATTCAAACTATGACTTTATAAAGTGCATTATCATGTTTTGATATAAACAGCAGGTTTAAGTTGCTTAAACAAGCATGAAGCCAATGCAGATGGATAGATTGGATTTTTCTGACCATTTTTCATATATAACTTATTTCATTTGGAGTTACGGTTGAATTTATATGATTTTTAGAAGTTTAAGCCTTTTTCTCGATTTATTGCGTCAGCCTTACGTCAGTGTGACGTCACCAGGTGAACTGATCTGTTCTAGGTCAACCTGATGAGCAGAGTCCACTATCAGTGACACAGTGCTGGTAGAGTCGCTGACAGGTGGGCCTAGTCAACGGCCACGTCAGCTGGGTCAATTCTGACGCGTTGGTCCCGCGAGGTTAATCTAAACTAAACAGGGAATAAATCCTCGGGTTAATTAGGGCGTGGCGCCCATATGTCAGTGAGAGAGGGGGGTAGTTAGCAGAGTCATTAGGCGCTAATGAGGCCACCACGTCAGCACAATGGGGTTTGGCCGGCGGCGACCTCAAGCCGCGGCGGAGTCCGCTCGGGATTGAGCTACGGGCGACGGTTTCGAGCGGGGTTTGCGGCTATGGATTGCTGGTGCATGCACACATCCAGTGGTAGCCACGGGAGGGAGTGAGGTGGACTGTAGCGGCGGTGGCGTTAGGCCAGGCGGCGGCCGGAGCTCGGGCGTCGATGAAGACACCGCCGCAGAGCACGGGAGGAGGACCTAGTGGTGGTGTTCGTCTCCTAGGCACGTGCGGAGCTCGTAGATGGGTTCAGACGCGAGCGGAAGCAGCTGTGGCCGCGGCGGTGCTATGGCCGGCGGTGAGGGGTTCTCGGGCAAGGTGGTGGGGCTAGCTAGGGTGCACAAACAGCTACAGAAAGAGAAAGGGGAGATGTGGTAGCTCCCAGGAAGGCCGGAGAGCAGTTCAACGGCCTCGGAGACGCGTCGGAGACGGCGAATCGGTCGGTGAAGTCCGGTGAGCAGATGCGGCGGTGACGAGCTCGAAGACAACAGCATGGCGATCCTCAGCTTGCGTGGCTCGGCGAATAGGAAGAGGAAGTCGCGCTGGACCTTCCAGACACGGGGGAGGGGCTAGGAGGTGGTTGTGGCCATGGTGAGCAGTGTCGGCGGCGACGACCTCCGCTTGGTGGTGCTCGCGAAGAGAGCAGAGGGGAGAGAGGGCAACGAGTGAGGGAGAAGAAAGAGAGGGAGCCAGGGGTGTCGTGGCGTCGTCTGGGCGTGTCGGGGCAGCGGTGGGAAGAAGGAGGTGGCGGGGCACATGCTCGCGCACGGTGGCCACACGCCTCTCAACCTCCTGGCAGGAGGTTGAGGGTAACTAGCACGGCGCTGTGGGCTAGGCCGCACAGTAGCTGGCTGGCCAGGCTGGACAGGTAAGCGCTAGGTAGGTCTTCTGCTCTTTTTTAATTTTTCTTCTGTTTTGTTTTATTTAATTGTCACTGAATTCAAATTCAAACAAATTTGAAAACAGTGACAAAACTCCCCTGGATAATTTTATGTCACTTAAGGTCTACTCCTCATATACATAAAATATCTCAGGGCATTTGAAAATATATTCATTATATATTATGAATATAACTCCAAATTCAAATAGAATATTGATTTAAAATCAGAGCCCAAATAATTCCTTAGAAATGTTCCAAAATTTTGGTTTGATTTAAACTCTTGCCAATATTCTTAGAACTATTTCTAGGGCATTTTGGATATACTGATTGCAATTTTAGGGTTTCTTTCCCTTTTATTAAAATGATTTCCAAGGCTTTCAATTTCCACATTTCAATTTTCAGAAAATAGACATGATGCACACATGCTCTGAAAAATTGATACAATTTTTTTCTGAATATTTCTTAATTTCTGGTGCAAATAATATCAGAGGGAGGTGCACCAAGTGGGCACAACCCACCTGGGCGCACCAGGACCCCCAGGCGCGCCCTAGTGGGTTGTGGTCCCCATGTGGGCCCCCTCGCTTCTTCTTCCCACATCACTCCATTCACCCAGAAAAAATCACTATCACACACTCTCTCGTGTTCTTGCTCCCGAAACCGCGGATTTCGATCTCTTTGCTCGAAGCTCCACTTCTGAAACTGTTTTAAGGATTTGTTGCTTGGTATGTGACTCCTCCATGTGTCCAATTAGTTTTAGTTTTTGTTGTTTATACTTAGAATAATTAGCTACTCTTGGTGCTCATGTAGATGAACTTGCATGTTGAATTCTTAGAGTTCTAAGTAGTTTGAATGCTTGATATGGCATCTATACATCCCTATGAGTAGTTGCTATCATTTCTGTGAAGTTTTGTTGAGAAAAGTTTTATGGACTAAAATTTTAGCATTTTTTATAGGAAAAGGATGAGTTTCTTTAGGAATTTTGCTTCCAAGAAGAACTCCAATGGGGTTATTGGGGAGTCATCTGACAATGATCTCCCTACCCCGAGGTTGGCGGTGCTATAGCCGTGTGAGTGGCCGCATAATCCGTTCATGGCAAAGGCTGGAATCCTTCAAGAGTTCAACCAATATGATGCTAATGCCGACCTCACCGACTTCATCGCAGCTGAATGCCAATAGTATCATCTCCTCACAAACTCCTTTGTGCAAAACTTTCATTTTCATTCTAGGAATAATCCCCCTGAGGTGCAGTTTAATTTATACTCTGAAACCCGCCAGATCCCACTTACTTAATTTTGTGCAATATGCATGCTTACTTCTGATGGGGATTTGGTAGAGCCTAAGCCCTTAGAGTTTGAAGGGTTTTACCATACTCTGACAGTGGGGGATGAGAGAGGAGTATCGGGCACCACTGCCGTTAGCTTGCAATTTCCTGACGTACATTATTTTGCCTTATTTATTGCAAAGTCCTTGCTAGCGAGAGAGAAGGTGGGTTCACTTAGCACCCCTGACTTTGTTGTTTTGTGTCGCGCACTTTATGGCGACAACACTTATAGCTTGAGTGCTATTGTGGCACATCGCCTTCACCTTAATAGATCCAAGGGTAAAATACATGGGGGCATTTACGCTACTCGCTTGGCGACTCGCTTCAATGTGCAGATACGCCAGCATGATCATCCTTTGCCCAAAGTTTATTTTGACGAAGCAGCTATGGAGGATCACCATTTTTTTGCTAGTAATTACCCAGATATTGATATGCCTTACAATATAGTTTTATGTGTGGATACTCATGATATTATCCCCTTGCCTGCACCTGCTTTATTTGATCATGTTGCCAGGGGAGGATACAGGATTATGCCTGAGGACATTGTCGCTTACCGGAACAACTAGGCTGCGGCACAGGAGCAGCCTCAGCAGTGGGACACTATGGTGCCTCCTCCCCAACAATTGAACATTGGACCTCATGGGTTCTTCGAGTGGCCCTAGACCAAGTTAGGCCAAAAGCCTAAGCTTGGGGGAGTATGTATTCCCACCTACATTACATTCATGTTCACACATTTCATCCCAGTTGTCGGTGTTCACACCTTTTCATTGTATCATCGATGTTTAATTTATTTTCTCGCTTTCTTCTTGTGTGTTTGAAAACTTTGAGAAAATCCAAAAATATGTTTCTTGCTTCTTTTTTATTTTTCTTCCTAGTTTAAATTTTTGTAGCACTAAAAATAAAACCCAAAAAGATTTCCTTGTTCTTCTTTTACTTGTTGGGATCTTTCCCATGTAAATAGTTTTTCTCGTTTTTGCTTTTCTCTTTTCATTTGCTTGTTTACGAAACCCAAAAACTCCAAAACCATTTCAGTGTGTTCCTCTAAATTTCTTTTCTTTTTGTTGAGTCATACCAAGGAGAACACAACGATGAAAATGTTGAGTGGCTCTCATTTGCATTATTGTTGATCTAACAAAGAGCTCATATTACCTTGTCTTCTCCCATTGAATAAAATATTTACAGATTCTAGCTTAGTCCATGGCACTCTTGCACTATTGTTATTTTCAAATTGTTCAGTCATGCAAGTGAAAGGCAATAATGATGATATTAGATGAACTGGCTGTGGCAGAGAGAAACGGGTATGAACTCGACTTGTTCTGTTTTTGTAAATATGTTTAACCTAGTATCCATGATTTAGCCTATTATGATCAAACATGTTTGCAAGGACAATTAGAGATTATAGTTTCTCATTCCATGCATAAGTAGCTAGGAGTGAATAATGACTTATCTTGGATATCAACATTGCGGTTAAATGATTTTGATGTAGTATGATGATATGGTATCCTCCTCTGAATGTTCGAGTGGCTTGACTTGGCACATATTCATGCAGGTAGTTGAATCAAAACCAACATAGCCTCCATGATATTTATGTTCATGGTGTTCATATCCGACTCATGCTAGTATCGAATGTTACTTATGCATAATGCATGTTCATGAACGTTGTTGCTCTCTAGCTGGCCGCTTCTCAACCTATTTGCTAGCCTTCTCCTGTACTAAGTGGGAACTCTGCTTGTACATCAAAAACATGAAACCCAAGTTATTCCAGATGAGTCCACCATACCTACTTATATGTGGTATTACCCTGTCGTCCTAAGTAACTTTGCATGTGCCATCTCTAAAAACTTCAAATAAATACCCTTTTTGTGTGCCTGGATCGTTCATGGAACGACAGGAGGTAGTCGGTATCTTCCATGCTAAGCGGGTTATTCTCAGGTCGAGTGTTTATTCACTCGCCATTGCACTAGAAAAGAGCGATAATAGGGATGCCCAGTCCCAAACTGCGAAAAGAAAAGAGCTTACAAATAATCGAACAAAAACTCATAATGGAGTTATAACCTTTACATTTTTGCTTGGGAGCCGCCACAAGCATGTTTAGCATGGAAGATATTGATAACTGATGGTCGTGAAGTAAATGAGAAGGCTGCATGTCTCAAAATATCTTTTACCTCTATTTTAAAAACTTGAGCTCTTGCACCTCTGCAAATCATTGCTTCCCTCTGCGAAGGGACTATCTACTTACTTTTATGTTGTGTCATCACCTATTCAAATAAGCGCCAGAACTGGAGAGCACTGTTGTCATGCTGATGCATTGTGTGTAGCTAAAGTTGGGTGCATCATGACTGGATCTTTTCTATCATGAATTACAATGTTTAGTCATTGCTTGAACTTTGGGGGTGCTCTGCATTTATGTTTTGCGGCCTCAGAAAGGGCTAGCGAGATACCCCTACTGCCATATTATATCATGGTTATTTTGACAACATGTTGTTGTTTGTGATATTTTATTATTGCTCTCTAGTTGATTGTGCCATTGATATGAGTTAATATAATGTTTAAGAGTTATTGTCGACATGGTTAGTTATAATCTTTGCTGAAAACCTGGGTGTTGTTTAGGCTTATTTATGAAACAAGAGCAAAATAGTTCGTAAAAGTTTTTTTCTTTTTCACTTTCAGTTTATCAACTGAAGTGCTTGAGGACAAGCAAAGGTTTATGCTTGGGGGAGTTGATATGTCTCCAACGTATCTACTTTTCCTACTGCTTTTCCTCTTGTTTTGGACTCTAATTTGCATGATTTGAATGAAACTAACCTCGGACTGACGTTGTTTTCAGCATACCATGGTGTTGTTTTTGTGCAGAAATAGAAGTTCTCAGAATGGAACGAAACTTTGCGAGCATTTTTATGTCAATAAAGAGAATTTCTAGAGCCAAGAGCCACCTGAGGGGGGCACCTGGGTGGGCACAACCCACCAGGGTGCGCCTGCCCCCAGGCGTGCCCAGGTTGGTTGTCCCCACCTGGTGGCCCCACTGACCCTGAAATTGATGCTATAAAATCATATTATTCCAGAAAAATCAGGGAGAAATAATTATCACGTTTCACAAGACGGAGCCGCCGCTGTCTCCTGTTCTTCATCGGGAGGCTAGATCTGGAGTCCGTTTGGGGCTCCGGAGAGGGGGATCTTCGATCTTCATCATCACCAACACATCTCCATCGCCAATTCCATGATGATCCCCATCGGGAGTGAGTAATCCCTTTGTAGGCTCGCTGGTCGGTGAGGAGTTGGATGAGATTCATCATGTAATCGAGTTAGTTTTGTTAGGGCATGATCCCTAGTATCCACTATGTTCTGAGACTAATGTTGCTATGACTTTGTCATCCTTAATGCTTGTCACTTTAGGCCCGGGTGCAATGATTTCAGATCTGAACCATTCATGTTATCACCATTATATCCAAGTTCTAGATTCGATCTTGCAAGTTATAGTCACCTACTAAGTGTTATGATCCGGCAACCCCGAAGTGACAATAGTTGAGACCACTCCGGGTGATGAACGTAGTTTGAGGAGTTCATGTATTCACCATGTGATAATGTTTTGTTCCGGTTCTCTATTAAAAGGGGGCCTTAATATCTCTTAGTTTCTAATAGGACCCCGCTGGCACGGGAGAGTAGGACAAAAGATGTCATGCAAGTTATTTCCATAAGCATGTATGATTATTTAAGGAATAAATGCCTACACTATATTTATGAAATGGAGCTAGTGTCGTATCGCCCTTGGTTATAACTGTCTCATGATGAATATCATCCAACAAGTCACCGATCCAATGCCTATGAATTTATCTTATATTGTTCTTGCCAAGTTACTACTGTTGCTACTGTTATCGTTACTGCTACAATATCACTGCTATCATTGCTACCGTTATGGTTGCTGCTGCTACTATCATCAAAACTATCATATTACTGTTCTACTAATCACTTTGCTGCAGATAATTAATCTCCAGGTGTGGTTGAATTGACAACTGAGCTGCTAATACCTTCAAATATTCTTTGGCTCCCCTTCTATCGAATCTATAAATTTGGGTTGAATACTCTACCCTCGAAAACTATTGTGATCCCCTATACATGTGGGTTATCAGAGCAGGATAAACGAGTTATACCCTCCAGTAGGACAGGAAGCCGCAGCAGCGGTGGTGGCAGCAATGGCATCCTCTGCGGCCTTCTTGTCGGCTTCGATCTTCTCGGTGGCGGCACGTTCAGTGTCGGTGGATGATATGTCTCCAACGTATCTATAATTTATGAAGTATTCATGCCCTGTTTACAAAAAAAATAAGGTTTTGGTGTGATTTGAATGGAACTCACCCGTACTCGTGCTGTTTTCAGCAGAACTACCGTGGTGTTGTTTTTTGTGTAGAATTCCAAATGCAACGAAACTTTTCGATGTTTTTTCTGGAACAAAAGAGGCACTAGAAGATTTGTGGGAGTAGTAGGATCGAAAGTATGTCTAGAGGGGAGTGACTAGACTAATTGACCAAATAAAAATCTAACCTTTTCCCAATTTTAAGTCTTGGCAAATTTTAGCAACTTAGCACAAGTCAAGCAATCAACCTACACATGCAATTCTAAGAGTGTGATAGCGGAATGTAAAACATTGCATATGAATGTAAAGGGAGGGATTTTGAGAGGGCAAATGCAACCTAGACACGGAGATTTTTAGCATGGTTCCGATAGGTGGTGCTATCGTACATCCATGTTGATGGAGACTTCAACCCATGAAGGGTAATGGTTGTACGAGTCCACGGAGGGCTACACCCACGAAGGGTCCACGAAGAAGCAACCTTGTCTATCCCACCATGGCCATCGCCCATGAAGGACTTGCCTCACTCGGGTAGATCTTCACAAAGTAGGCGATCTCCTTGCCATTACAAACTCATTGGTTCAACTCCACAATCTTGACAGGGGCTCCCAAGTGACACCTACCCAATCTAGGAGACACCACTCTCCACAAGGTAATAGATGGTGTATTGATGATGAACTTCTTGCTCTTCTGCTTCAAATGATAGTCTCCCCAACACTCAACTCTCTCTTATTGATTTGGATATGGTGGAAAGATGATTTTAATGGAAGGCTGGAGATCAAAGATTCTTGTGGTTGGATTGGAATGTCTTGGTCTCAACACATGAGTAGGTGGTTCTCTCTCAAAAAATGAGTAGTGGAAGTGTAGGCATGTTTTGATGGCTCTCTCACAAATGGAGAAGGGGGTGGAGGGGTATATATAGCCTCCACACAAAATCTAACAGTTACACACATTATACAAAAGTCGATCAGACCGAATAGGGAAACTCGGTGAGACCGATTCAGTTCAAAATGTGAGCATTAGGATTTTTAGTGGGACCGACATGTTCAACTCGGTGGGTCCGATGCGCAAGGGATAGGGCAAAACCTCATCTCGGTGTGACCGATGGCATGAACTCGGTGAGACCGATTTCAGCAATTAATCAAATAGAGAGTTGGTCAACCAAACTCGGTTGGACCGGTCTCTCCTTTCGGTGATACCGAAACATTACGAAATAGAAACAGAGAGTTTTTGCATTGCGAACTTGGTGGGACGGATCACTCATCTCTGTAAGACCGAAATGTTATGAAGGGAAACAGAGAGTTTGCAATCCCATCTCGGTGAGACTGAAATCCCTATCGGTGAGACCAAAATGATTAGGGTTTCTGGCTGTGGCTATGTCAAGAGAACTCAGTGGCGCCGGATACATCAAATTGGTGGGGCTGAGTTTGACTTTAGTTTTAGGACATATTTTGATTTCAGAAAGTGGTTGAGGGCTTTGGAGCATATCACTGAGAATTTTGAGCAAGTAGACCATTAAGCAACACCTCATCCCCTTTTAATAGTATTGGCCTTTCCTATGGACTCAATGTGATGTTGGATCACTAAAGTAGAAATGAAGAGTCTTGAGCCTTTGCCAATCTTTGTCGTTAGCATTTTGAGGGGTCCACATCTCTAGTCCATGCCATGCCAATCATTGAACTTTCTGAAACATTTAACTTGAATGGCTATTAGTTCAATGAGCTATATTTTGTTATGAATTACCAAAACCACCCGGGGATTAGTTGCACTTTCAATCTCCCCCTTTTTGGTAATTGATGACAACATATAGATCAACGCTTCGATAATGATAATATCAAAGAATTACATCGTCGCTTTGAGAACTATGTGATAAGCAAGAGCTCCCCCTAAATTTGTGCATTATTTAAAACTTGCGAATGCAAATGCACACTCGATTAGGATCATGGCTTACTCTTCCATGTCACATACATCTTGGTGGAGCGCTCAAAATGATAGAATATAAAAAACATGCACTCGTTACCAAGGCAAACAGGAATGATCATACATAAGTGATAATATATCATCGTTCAAGCACACATTAAAGCATAATATGATCAAACACATGATCATAGAAGTATCTCACACACAAGCACAAATATTGTAGCAAACAAACAAAGCAAATAACAAGTAGCAAGAGAGGCAAATAAAAGTAAAACTCTCCCTCTCTCTCTCAGTCTATGATATATACACTTTATCTCCCTTTGGCAACAAGTTACCAAAAAGCTCGAAAAACCATAGTGATATGCGGCACTCTAAGCACGATCTCCGGGAGCTCCGGTGTGTGAAGATTGCATGGAGAGGACGGCATCTGCAAAATCTTCCGCTGATGTCTTAGGAACTGGAGGAGTTGCAACTAAAGGGGCAACTGGGGCAGTGGCTGCAGGTGCTGAAGTGGTAGCTCTCGTGTCACTGGCTGGCACAGCTACAGACCTGTATGCTCTAGGCACTCTCTGAAATGCATCTGTGCTAGCTCTCCCTCTCCTGTTCTCAGCTTCTTCTTGAAGTTGCTCAATTGTGGTCTGAATTTCTGTGACCTTCAAGTCTAGATCATAAAATTTTGTTTCAATGATCCTCTCAAGACTTTCTTGGTTTTGAGTCAGGGTGGCTAGTTTCTCAATTCTCACTGTGGCCTCAAGTAGATAGCTGAGTTGATCCTGCTTGGTCTTGAGATTTACAGTTGAGGCATCTGGAACCTTGGAAGTCTTTGTTGCCTCTATTTTCCATTTCTTCTCCTGAGCCTCTACAGATGTAGGATGTGATGCATCCATGACAACAACATTGTCCTCAAAATTTGTCCTCAAGGGAAGGTGCTCTCTGTCTAGAATATATGTGCATGTACCCATCTTAGAGTTGATGAGCATTTGAATGTGTGGGGCATATCCTCATGACCTCTTCTGATCTGCTGCAGTCCTCTTAATTATTTCAACAATCAAGGTCATCACCTTGAACTTCTCTGGCACATCAAACATATGCAGCAAGTTGATTGAGTGCCCTCTGATCATCATGTCATCTCCTGATTTGGGCAACAAAGTATACCTCAAAATAGTGTTGATAGTAGGCAGCCATGACAACAGATAGTAGATGGAGCCAAACTTGTGAGTCCCCAAGGTAGCATCAGGAATTTCCTTGTATATGTGTGCCATGGAGTTATGGCCTTTCCTGGGATTGGCATAAACATCTATGTCATTTTCAGATTCTTCAAGGGAATTTATCAGCTTGGTCCACTCAGCAATGGAGGATTGGTACCTAGTACCTTCAGTCATCCAGACTATCTTGCCATCTGGGTAAAAATGTGCAGTTGAATAAAATTGCATCACCATCTCATCATTCCATTTTTTAAGTTCCTGGCCAACAAAAGTATCAACTCCATTCATCTTGAAACTCTCACGAATATCAGGGAAGTAGTCTTCATTGTTATCAATATATTCCCAGTCGGCCCATCTCATGCCACTGACTATGGGCTTCTTGTCCAAAAGAACTGTCTCACAGAAGTCCTGCTGCTCCTTGGTGTGAAACCTGTAATCCACAGCAGCCCTTCTCGTTGTAGCATAGGGGTCTGTCTACCTCCATAGTCTGAGACCTGCATCTTTTCTCCCTTTCATGTTCTCTGCTATAGGATTAGTGTCATCATGATCTGGAATTTTTGGCTTGAGCTTCCTGAGCACTTGGGGCTCAACATCCTCTTGAACTTCAGGCACTGGGGCGTTTTTCTTCTCTACAACTGAGATATTTCTTGTGAATCTCCTGGGTGCTGTTGGTCTTGAAGCTTGAGCAGCAGCAGCAGGCTTGGGACCTGTCTTGGGCTTACATGGAGCAGCCCCAGATAGCATCTCCCATCATCTTTTGGGTCTTGGCAGGAGGTGCAATGCACTCTTCCTCCTCCTCTTCATCTAATTCCCTGACCATAGAAGGCTCACCAATCACTCTGTCCATGGTCTTCTTGGCCCTTTCTTTCCTTTTCCTTCCTCCAGCATCCTCTTCTTCTCTTGGTTCAGAAGTAGTTTGAGTTGAGGCTCTGGCTTTGGACATAGGAATTCTCTTGGCACGTGCTTTCTTGTGCATTCCAAGCTTGGTTGATGCAGCAGTACCAAATTCCTTCTTGACAACCTTCTTCTTTGAGGTTACTTCCTCAATTTCAAAAACCTCATCCTCTGGTCAGAAGTTCTCTTCTTCGTTTGCTTGACAGCAGGCTTTGGAAGATTGCTTGGGGTGCTTATGCTACCCTCATCATTGTCGGATTTAGGGTTCCGGTAAAACCCTTGAGGTTCGAACACTGGGGTGCACACAAAGATTTCCCCCTACCGAATCTCGCTCTCAGCCTCGCCGTGATCTCTAAGCTTAGCTCGACGAACTCACAACACAAGAGACACAAGATTTATACAGGTTCGGGCCACCGTTGTGGTGTAATACCCTACTCCTGTGTGGTGGTGGTGGATTGCCTCTTGGGATGGTGATGAATAGTACAAGGGAAGAACAGCCTCCTGAGGAGAGGTGTTCTCGTGCTTGGTGGGTTGCACGTGGAGGAATCAATCGATCCCCTTCTACTATGGTGGCTAGTCCTATTTATAGAGGCCCTGGTCCTCTCCCCAAATATTGAGCGGGAAGGGATCCAACAATGGCCAATTCGAAAGGGGACATCTAGTACAAGCTATACTGACTAAAGGTGGTCTTCGCCTATCAAAGGCACTTGTGGTGACACCGTCTGGGGCTCCACGATGACATCCGTCCTACCGTCCTGCTGGTCTTGGTCTTGTTGCACCGATATGGAAACCTTTGCCTGATGCCTCGGTACTCCGCGCCTGCACTTGTCCCCTTAACACCAAAGGGGAAAGGAGGACACTGCACGCGCTAGCGCCCTCCTGGTGCCTGCCTGGCCTTGGTCGTCATGGCTTGCATCACGGGAACCTCGCGAGGTACCCCTTGCCTTGATCTCTCTGCCTCCTCGCGAGCCTGCTTGGTGAGGCCACTCCTGACGAGGCCTCGTGTCATCCGCCTCGCGAGGCTTGGCCCCGTGAGTGTCTTGAGTGTTGGTTGACGAAGACGGGCCGTACTGGGCCACTGGTGGAGCCACGCCGCGGGCTGCAGGCAGGCAAGTCTGGGGACTCCCTTTCCCAGAACACCGACAGTAGCCCCCGATCCCAAGGCGCGCTCGGACTTGGCTTAGCGGCGAAGCCAAAGGAAAAGTGCGGAGCGCCACGGGCCCCAACAGCCTGCGGCCTTGGCCTACGCGTGTCGACTGATTGGACGTGGGCGTACCTGCTTCCCCATGCTGCCTCGGCAACTGCCCGTCTGACAAAAGGCTGGCGCGGGCAAGGCTTGCCTTCCTTGCTTTCCTTCGTCTTGCTCCAGATCTCCTTCCTCACTCCTTGCTTCCAAAATCTCCAAATCCGCTTCGATCCCTTCCCTTTCAGCGAGCGATGGCGCCCCGCAAGGCCAAGGTTGATGTGCCGCCAGCTTGGTACGCGCCGACCCTGGACGTGCCCACTGTTTCGGAGAAGAATCTCACCGACACACTCCTGCTAACGGCGGTGGAAAGCAATGAAAAGGGGAAGACCGAACTCCGGGCTGGCTCCGCCGCGCCGGAGGCTCAGGGGAGCACTTTCTATCCCTTCTTCATGAACGTCGTCGTAGCAGGCCTAGTTCCTCCCTTCTTCGACTTCTTCTACGCCGTCCTCCGGCATTACAGGTTGCAGGCCCTTCATCTCCATCCCAACTCCATTCTTCTCTTGTCAATTTTTGCCTACTACTGCGAGGCGCATGTTAGGGTGATGCTGTCTATGGCTTTGCTGCGTCACTTCTTCCTCCTCTGAACCAATGGCGACCACACCTCGGCGTGCACAAATTTCATTGCGTACAGCAAGGCCAATGCAATCTCGAAGGCCGGGAGAGGGCCGACGGCTTCCGGAGCAAGTGGGTTATGATGGACGCCAAGTGTGTCCACCCACGGTTGGTGCTGCCAACGGAGATGCCCCAATCTGATGAAGGGTGGTCTCACACGAAGCTCACCGATCATCGGGCAACATTGGTGCTGGAGAGGATGAACTCCGACCTGAAGCCGGGCAACGCGAAGGCAGCGAGGCTGACGGGGGCCGCGCTCCTGAGGGAGTTCTTGATGCAGTGGGTGGCTCCGCTTCAGGTGCGCTCGCGCCCCTTATGGATGCTTGGGGGTGCAGACGACAAGCTTTGCCTAAATCTGGTGGCTCTGGCTGATGAGGAGCTGGCCGCAGCTCTCCTCCTCTTGGTCGGGGACGACCAGGAGTATCCGCTGAGTGCCCCTGTCCCCTTGTTCCTCTGCAAGGACAGGGCGCAGGTGGTGGCTGCTATGCCCACCTTTGATGGGCGCGGCCTGGTGCCGCCGGTGTCCCTTGTGGTATGGGGGGCGATGGCGCCAGTGGACGTGTCTTCGGGTGACTCCCGCAGAGGAGTATGAGAGGAGGAAGACGAGGAGCGCGACTCGGAGGCGACCCTCAAGGGGCCGGGGGAGACCTTCCCCCCGCGCAGGGCCGACATCCTCCGCACCTTGCCAGATGACAATGAGGCCGACGCCACCCATGAGAAGGAGGATCCACCCGCGATCCCGACAAAGGGCAGGTCGGCGCTGATCTCCCGAGAGGCTTCTTCTGCCTGGGCGCCGCCTGGAGCCGCCTCCAGCCCTTCTGCTGCACCTTCTTCTGCTCCTGGACCCCTTTCGGCTGTGCCCCGGGCCAAGAGGCTCTCGGGCTTCAATCTCAGCAAGAGGAAGGTGGACTACACCGCGGTAGACCATTAAGCGTCCGTGCTCCATCTTGTTCTTGATTATGTTGTTGGTCCTTGATCTTCACCATCGATTGGCTAGGCCGCCGTCTGCGACGAAGAAGAGGAAGGAGGACGCGGTGATGCCGTCTGGGGCTGATCCATCTGCCGCGGCCACACCTTCTTCCGTGGGAAGGGGAGGTGACGACGTTTGCACCTCCCCTACCCGGTCATCCTCGCGAGGCACGGGAGAGCGTCCTCGCAAAGAGTCAGCCCCCATGGTCCTGGTTGCTCCGGAGGTGCTGTTACCTGATGCTGCTACTGAGGTACTCAAGGCTCAGGAGCCCCCGAACTCCCAAGCCCTGGCTACGCTGCTGCCTCCTCTTCCTACCGCACCGCTAGTTTCAGGTCCTTCTGCCTCCTGCGATGTCTTGGAACGTGCTCTTTTCGAGATGGCCCAGCTGCGAGAAGACCTCCAGGGCACTGATTCCCATCTGGTAGCCGGGCGTCTGGAGATGGTTTCCGGCTGGTTTCACTCCGATGCCTCCGTCCGAGCGGCGCTAAGGCGGGTCGCCGCGGCCTCTGAGAAGGAGAAGTGGGCCGCCACCCGAGCCGCAGTCGCTCGCAAGGTGGCGCTGAAGGATGTCGCGGCCGCCCAGGACCGCTGCAAGGCACTGGAGGCCGAGCTGAAAGATTTGTGTGACAAGCACGCCGAAGAATCTCGCGACCGCCAGACGGAGGAGGAGAGGATGAAGGCTCGGGAGGACGCCATCAGGGGCCGTGACGCTGAGTTAGCGCGGTTGGCGGAGGCGCAGGCCACTGAGCGTGGTCGGCTGGAGGAGCTAGAGCAGAAGGTGAGGGCGGAGAAGGCCGAGCTAGACGCCAAGGCGAAGGTCCTGGCCGAGGACCGCATGGCCTTTTCACTCCTCGAGAAGAGGTCTCGGGTGGCGCTGAAGGCACTCTATGAGAAGGGCCTGGAGAAGTCGCTGACTACCGACGAGGACGGCCCCGCCCAGTTGCTTCCTTACTTAGTCAAGGCGCTTGAGGAAGTCGTGAGCGGCATTGGCCCCATGGCAGAGGAAGAAGCTCGCGTCCTTTCTTCTGCTGCACTAACGCGCGTCTTCAGCCACCTCCACCTCCGTGACCCTGACGCCAATCTTGACGAGCTGCTAGAGCCTGTGAACGGCGAGTGCTACACCGTTGTTGCTGAAGCCATGAAGGGCCAGGTGGAGGCCTTGTTAAAGAAGTTCCGCGCCTTTGATCCTGCGCCCATGACGGGCAGCGCTGCTGATCCTGCAGCCTCAGGTGGTGGTACAGGTGAAGGCGATGCCACCACGAGATTGGAGTCCCTAGCGGGCGATGGCGGAGTCAAACGATGACTTACTTGCGGCTTCTTTCCTGCTTAGTCCCTGCAATGTGCACCATGCCTCGTGGAGGCGTTTAAACTTGCGTCTAGTATTGTGAAGAGAATTATGGTTTGTAATATTTGCTTGCAGATTTTGCGGTTTCCTTCCTATTTGCTTTACATTCTACGTCGGCAGAGCCCGGCCCCGTGCATACCTCAGCCACCGTTGGCCCCGACCGGATCACCGGGACGGGACCAAGGAGTGAGGGGCTACGTGACCAGTTAGGCTCATCAGTCGCGATGCTCAGGAGTCCCCCTTGACGCGTAAACAGCTTATAGGAAGGGAACATAGGAGTAGATTTAGCATTCTACATCGGCAGAGCCCGGCCCCACGCATACCTTAGCCGCCGTTGGCCCCGACCGGATCACCAGGACGAGACGAAGGAGTGAGGGGCTACATGACCAGTGAGGCTCCTAAGTCACGATGCTCAGGAGTCCCCCTTGAGGTTCAAACAACCTTCATACCTTGGCTCCGCTTGTGGAGGGGCGCACGACGACCAGGTCCGGAGGACCTGGCTGGGTGGCGTACGCTCGGGTGTGACCCGGGTGCAGCCCCCGTGCCCAGCCCCCTCGTGTGACGCTCCCGAGGGGAGGCATTGCGATGAGGCCGGACATTGAGCTCTGGGGCTCCCTGAGGTTGATACGGCCGTGGGGCCGCCCCCAGTTGTTTATCACCAGCGTGGAGCATAGTGCTTCCGTATGTGTACAGGCATAGCCGCTCCTCGGCAGTGTCGACAGCCAGCGCAGAGCATGGTGCTTCCACTAGTGCGTGGGAGGGGGCTCCCTATGAGGAGAGCCCCGGGGGCGTGTACAGACCCGCCCTGACACATGGCTTGCACGGTAGGGCTAGACGAGGTGTATATGGGCACTCGTGAGCCAGCGCGGGACTCACGAGGCCCTACCTCAAGGCGGTTTTCGCCTGGTCTTGGGTCTTTGATAGTTGTGTGTTCCTGCAAGACGGTTAGGTATAAATGCTCTACATCCTCAGGTCCCGGCCCTTGAGCGAGCTCAGCCGCCGCTGGTATTCCAGGTCGCGATGCCATGGTCAAGGCCAGGGGTGAGGGCTGGAGAGCCAGTAAGAGCTCCTGAGTCGCGATGCTCAGGATCCCCCCTTTTAACGGCAAGCGAATTTCATGAGAGAGGGAGCGACCAGTGGTAGGTGGCAATCAAACAGGTGATAATCACAGGTAGATTAGGCATGAAAGGCAAATCAGCTCAAGTAAATGCAGAATGGATACATGCCACTGGGTCAGGCCCAAGCGGCCTGGGGATGATGTAGCCCGAGGGGCGCCCCCATCAAGGTAAGCTAAATACATAAAAAGAGATACATGCCACAGGGACGGACCCACACGGCCTGGGAATGATGCAGCCAGGAGGGCGCTCCTAGCTGAAATGAACTTGGGAGATATCACCTGGTTACGTTGTAGAGGGGGTGTTGGAGCAGCTGAAGATGCGCAGTGAAGGGGCCGATCCTCATGAGCCACTAGGGCCCTGTGCCTCAGGAGGCTCTGGGGTCCAGGTGGTTCCTTGAGGACCGTCTCATCTCTGCTAGGACCGGGTGGTGCCCGGCCTCCTGAGCCGCCAGGATGCTCTGCAGGTGACGCTGGTAGGTGGCAGCCGCATTCGGCAGGCCGAAAGGCATGCGAACGTAGCTGTGTGGCGGACCCTCACAGCATCCCACACGTGAAGGCCAGAAGCTCTGCTGAGATGCGGCTCGGTTGAGCACTAGGATGTCGATGCAGACACGCGCCCACCATCCTCGCCTGGATGGGGAGCCGCGTCGGGCGGGCGGCGGTCGCCGCGCATGGCCCTCGCTTCCTGAATCTCCTGAGTGGTCTTGGCGATGAACTCCTGAGCGTTGGGCTTTCCACGCCATGTGCCCTCCTAAGGGAAATGTGCCGCGAAGCACGCCTCCAAATGGTGCCCGAGCGCCTCCCTCGTGATGTTGGCGAGGTCTGAGGCCTCCAAAAGAGAGCCCCCGAGCACTGCCCGAGGAGGGCGCCAGGTGCGCCTTCCTATGCGGTGGAAGGAGGCGCCCCAGGAACGGGCGCTGATCCTGACGCGGCGCCACCCGAGATGCCAACCTCTTGAGGCCTTGTTCGGAGCAGTTCCTTCTTCTTCTTGGGGACGGCCTCAGGAGGGTTCTCGCCCTTCCTGTCCGGGTCCTCGATTGCCGTGGCTTGGAAGGCATGCTCGAGGGAGCACAATGCATCTCTCTCTTTGCAAAAGACCGTGATATTCCGCCGCTTCCTGGCATCTTGAGGACGTTGTAGCTGTGGTGGGTCACTGCCATGAACTTGGTCAGGGCTGGATACCCGAGGATGGCATTGTATGGCAGGTGGATGTGGGCAACGCCGAGGTCGATGAGCTCGGTGCGGTAGTTTTCATGTTGTCCGAAGGTGACAGGGAGGCGGACCTACCCTATCGGGGTGGTGGAACCATCGGTAACTCCTGAGAAAGGCTTGGTAGGCTAGAGCTGATCGTATGGCACTTGAAGGTTGTCGAACATCTCAACGGATAGGATGTTAAGCCTTACGCTGCCATCGATTGGGGTCTTGGTGACTTGCACGTTGCTGATGATTGGGGAGCAGAGCATCGGGAGAACGCCAGCAGTAGCCGCGCACTTGAGTTGATCTGCCGAGCTGAAGGTGATCGCGCAATTGGACCACCTGAGCGGGCGCGTGGCCTCGAGCCTGGGGAGGACTGCTCTCACCTTGCGAAGAAACTGCTTGAAGATGCGCTGAGTGGCTGGGGCCTGAGCTCCGCCCAAGATGCAAGCGATAGCACGTGGCTCCTGGAAGCCCCCAGCCCCCTCGTCCTGATGATGTTCGTCATTCCTTCTTGGCGGCGACGACAGCGGAGGAAGGCTTGCGTTGTCCTAGGGGCAGTCCTCGCGAGGCTGATCCCTCCAGGCGCCCTCACAAGACTGGTCCTGCCAGCGATCCTCATGAGGTCGGTCACACCACCCCTGGCGAGGGCCACGGTCGTCCCATCATCCTCCGCCACGTCCTCCTCCTCGGCCGTAGTCGCGGTTGTTGCACTTGGGGCGTCAACCGAAGCGTCCTTCCTAAACGGCCCTAAGGTCCTGGCAATCGTTGGTGTTGTGGGTGTGGAGGTTGTGGTAGGCGTAGAATGGTCAACTGCCCTTGGACGACTCCGGCTGGTCCCTGCCGCCGTGTCTGGGTCCACCACGAGCACGGCTACTCCCTTGCGCTTCACATCCTTGGCCTTGGTCTTCTTTTCTTCCGGGTCGGCAGCTGGGAGCTCGAGGAGGGAGAATCATCCCTCCTCAGCTCTTGCACACTTCGTCGCCAGGTTGAACAGCTCCAGGGATGTGCACAACTCCTCATGGATGGCGAGCTCCTCCTTCATCTTGATGTCACGGATGCCATCAGAGAACTCTGAGATGATGGCCTTGTCCGTCACCTTGGGGATCTTGAGGCGGACGTTGTTGAAGCGCTGGATGTATTTCTGCAGGGTCTCCCTGGGCTACTGCTTGATGCGGCATAGGTCACCGGCAGTCGGGGGGCCGGTCACAAGTGCCCTGGAAGTTGGCGATGAAGCGGCTGCGCATCTCGTCCCAGGAGGAGATCGAGCCGGGAGGCAGGTTCAGGAGCCACGAGCGGTCATCGTCCTTGAGCGCCACGGGAAACCAATTCGCCATGACTTTCTTGTCTTTGTTGGCCACCTCGATGCTCGGCTCGTAGAGCTGCAAGAACTCCGCGGGGTCGGGGGTGCCATCATAGCGAGGAGGCAGGTCCGTCTTGAACTTGCCTGGTCAGGCGACGCTACACAGCTCGGGGGTGAAGGCATGGCAGCCCGCTGTGGTCATCGGGGCCCTTTGCTGATGCGGAGCTTGCTCTTGATGGTACCCGCGCACCGCCGCCATGGGCAGCACGTGGTCTTGTCCCGCCGGTGCAGGGAGCACAGGAGCGCCTTCTTGAGGCCGAGTGATTTCTTGACACCTTCTTTCTTGTCACGCGGGCGCCGGATGCGGTGGGTCACGTCCAGGGGCTGCGCGCCTTGGCGCTAGGGCGCCGTCTTGAGGCAGAGGCGATGCAGGCGCTCCATGAGCCACATCGCTCATACCTGGCGGAGGGCAAGGCAGCGAGAGGGACGGCGTGGGAGAGCCCTCTGCGGTGCTGACGAGCTCGGTGATACGAGCGAGCCATTCTTCGTAGAGGTCATCGACGGGGCGGTAACGCGGGAGCTCACGTGCCATGAGCAGCGCGGCTTGCACATCCGTGGGGGTGCGACGAGTGTGGGACGACAAACTGGTTGGGCTGAGCGACGGAGTGGCGGTGTGGCCGTCCCTCCGCACCGAGGGGTGCAGCGAGGATGCTTGCTGCTCGTTCACCGCCGGGCCGATGGCGGCATTGGCGGCAGGCAACGGAGAACGACGGGGAGGTCCGCCAACAGGAGCCGTCTGGGTGACGCGAGCGGCGAGAGCGGCCCGGCACTCCGCGCGGGCTCGGCGGGCGTCAGACATGGATGTGACGAATTGAAGAGACGCGGATCAGTGGAAGGAAGACTTCGGTGCACCCCTACCTGGCGCGCCAAATGTCTGATTTAGGGTTCCGACAAAACCCTTGAGGTTCGAACACTAGGGTGCGCACGAAGATTTCCCCGTACCGAATCTCGCTCTCAGCCTCGTCGCGATCTCTAAGCTTAGCTCAACGAAGTCACAACACAAGAGACACAAGATTTATACAGGTACGGGCCACCGTTGTGGTGTAATACCCTACTCCTATGTGGTGGTGGTGGATTGCCTCTTGGGCTGGTGATGAATAGTACAAGGGAAGAACAGCCTCCTAAGGAGAGGTGTTCTCGTGCTTGGTTGGTTGCACATGGAGGAATCGATCGATCCCCTTCTACTGTGGTGGCTAGTCCTATTTATAGAGGCCTTGGTCCTCTCCCCAAATATTGAGCGGGAAAGGATCCAACAACGGCCAATTTGAAAGGGGACAGCTAGTACTAGTTATCCTGACTAAAGGTGGTCTTCGCCTATCAAAGGCATTGGTGGTGACGCCGTCTGGGGCTCCATGATGACCTCCGTCATGCCGTCCTGCTGGTCTTGTTCTTGTTGCATCAATATGGGAACCTTTGCCTGATGCATCAATACTCCGCGCCTGCTCTTTCCCCCTTAGCACCAAAGGGGAAACGAGGACACTGCGCGCTGGCGCCCGCCTGGCCTTGGTCGTCATGGCTTCCGTCATGGGGACCTCGCGAGGTACCCCTTGCCTTGATCTCTCTGCCTCCTCCCGAGCCTGCCTGGTGAGGCTGCTCCTGAGGAGGCCTCGTGTCGTCCGCCTCGCGAGGCTTGCCCCCCCCCCCCCCCCGTGAGGGTCTTGAGTGTTGGTTGACGACGACGGGCCGTAATGGGCCACTGGTGGAGCCACGCCGCGGGCCGCAGGCTGGCAAGTCTGGGGACCCCCATTCCCATAACACCGACAATCATAATTGTTGTTTGAGGGACTAGTGCCCTCACTCAGATTAGCCTGCTCCTCTAACCTGTTCTGGCTATCAGTTTGCTCTGACATCTCTGAAACTGAAAGTTGACCCTATGAATAGATAGGTTGACATAGAGTAGATGAGCATCACAAAGCACAACCATTTTGCAAAACAAATGAGTCAAAAAACTTTGTTTTAGTTTTATGCAAAAAGCATTTCGGAGCTACCTATATTATAAACTCGGTGACACCGAAGCAGCTTTGGAGTCTAAACATGCAAGATCGGTCAGACCTATACGCAATTCGGTGACTCCGAGTTGCTAGGGTTTCACAGAGAGATGAACTTGGTCACACCGATTAGTATGTTTCGGTCTGACCGAAAAATACTTGTGCTATGGCCTAAGACAAAATGGTGAGACCGAGATCCCAATATCGGTCAGTCCGAGATGAGTTCGGCGGAAACCTAAACCTAAATTTTTGCATCAAATATAATCTAACGGAGTTTGCAGAGGATAGAGTAGTCTCAAAAGTGGCAAGAATATAGGCATTGATCCTTGTACTCGAAATTAGAGTGGGGATGGCACAAAGGGACAAGTTCATACCCTAACCTGGCGTTGAACCCGCTACGGCGACAATGGCGGCGAAGATTCCCATTGACGGCAATGGAGATCAGTGGCAGAAGGACGCTGACGACGAGGAGATGATCCGGATACCTCAAGTCGGCGGAGCTGGACAGGCGCGGGCAAAGCGTTTGGAGGAATTTCCAAATTTTCGGCCTCTGGGTATTTATATCCAGACTCTATCGGTGTGACCGAGTGGAACACCTTTGTGGCACCGAGATGCAGAATCGCAAGCGGTTGCTGCAACTCGGTGTGACTGAAAGGTTCAAACCGGTTGCACCGAGGATTAAAACCTAGATCAACTTAATGAACTCGATGTGACCGAATGGGATGAATCTGTCGGACTGAAATGCACTAAGAGGTTTTGCAAGTTAAGTCTATGATGAATCGATGGCTCCGAGTGCTCCTCTCTCAAAGGGTCCGAATATGACTTGATCAAGCATTGTGATATAGCATGAATAGAGTTTGAGACGAGGAAAGCATAGATAGCTAGAGGGAGTACTTAGGCATTCTTTTCAATCAATTTGGCAAAAAGAAAAGCCAAACAATCAAAGCAACAAATGGATGTCCTCAAATGGAGAAAATTATGAAACCAACATGCTAACACAATAAGATAGCAAATAAAATATGTGGCAAAGCATGCACAAACACTCTAGGATCTATCAAGCAATTGGCGATGAGTAGGTCATCTACATATGAGTATATTGACTTAGGAGTCAAATGAGAACATTTGATCATAGGTCATACTCATCGTTTAAGCACAAGTGTGGTTACCACTTTTACATAAAGCATTGTTGTGTTCACACCATTAGAGTTGCTTTAGCTCAATTCTTATACTAAAGCTCCCCCTAGATGTGATATCCCCTTTTAGAGGGATGAACTAACCTTGGGTTTTGTCGATGATGACTTCATGTAGATGTTGAAGATGTGGATGCTCAATGTTGATGTAGATCATTTGGAGCAATCCATTGGACTGAGTTGCACTTTCAATACCTGCATGGGTTAGTCCCACAAGGAAGAAACAAGGATATCTATCGACATGGAGTGAAATACACATATGATGATGTCCATGAAAGCATTTGGTTACCTTGTCCCTTGACTTGCTAACAAGATGGTTTGTGACTCCTTGAACTACTGCAAGATGTGGAAGTTGATTGCACTTGTCCTTGCCAATATGAATTTGAGTGAAGTATGGTTGTGGATTCACCTTTAAGAACTCTCTAGTTCTTCTTCTTTGGGATCCACATCAACTTGATGGGAATCCTTGGAGTTGTAGTAGTACTTGATGAAGTAGAACTTGATGTAATCTTGGGAACCTATTTGACCAAGGCCTTAGGAGCTTCTTCAAATGCATCAATCTCCTCTTGAAGATTGTTATTGACTTTTAGCTTGTGGTCTTGTGGTGGAAGATCATCTTTAGATTGTGTTCCCTTGAAGGAAGTAGGATCATACTTATCTTGTTGAGGAACAAACTTTGTCTTGGGGTATTGATCTTCTTCCCACTCAACTCCATTGGCATTGAACTTTCGTTCAAAACCAACACCTTGATTCTTCCAGTGCCTTCCTTCCTTGCGTTCCTCAAATTGTTTACTTCCTACAAGGCTCTTGTAAACACCTTTCTCTATAGTTCCCTTCAATAAGATACTTTCTTGATCAAGTGTAACTTGGCTAGGAGAATCATTAGTGGAATCAAGAGAACTACTAGAAGCAACAATATTGGATTTAGCATGATTATTGTGACAACTAGAAGAAGAATCTTTCTTACTCTTGTTGCTAGATTTACTTGTGGCATGTAAGTAGACAAGAGTAAATTCTTGGCAATGTAAGAAGAACTTTTCTTCCGAGGATCATCATTGATTGCTTTTAAGAACCCATGTTCTTGCTCTAAGTTGAGCTTTTCAAAGCGTAACTTCTCATGAGTTGTTAAAATTTCTCGGCGATCCTCTAAAGTAGTTTCATGAGATAACTTAAGAGTGTTTAGTTCTTTAGTTAGATGCTCAATCTCCTTCTTATCATTGTCATTCGTTTCATCTTGATTAGCATGATTAATAGAAATTTCATCATAGTTTTCATCACTAGCATTATCAAAAAGCAAATCATCATCACCTAGCAAATCATCTTCATCCCTATTGAAATCAATATACTTGGGGTGTGATACCTTAGGGCCTTTAGCCCTGAAGCATCTTTCAACTCCTTCATTTGGTAAGTCAAATATGACATAGGAGTTGGTTGACACAAGTGTGAGCCGTCAACACCTTCATCTTGAGTATATTCGGAGTCGGGGTGATAACTTCTCTCGGAGATGTTGTCGGAGTCGGAACCGGATATCCATTCACCAACATGAGCTTCATGTCTTCGTTTTGTGTAGCTCCTTGATGACTCATCCTTCATTTCCGAATCATTGCTTCTGCGAGAGGGTCTTCGATCATATCGATCATCTCTACTCCTTCTCTCTCTTGGTGGTGATTCATCTCTTCTACTTCTCCTTTTAGGTGAGTCTTCTTTTCTTTTGTAGGGAGACATACACTCATTGGAGTAGTGTCTGGGTTTTCAACAACTGTAGCAATTTCGAGCACGACTAGAAGATCTTTTGTCATGGTAGGATCTTGACTTGGAGCTTCTCTGTTTGCTTCTACTCTTGTAGAATTTGTTGAAGTTCTTCACCATTAAGCTCAATTCTTCATTGAAGACTTGTTTTTCACTTGATGTGGCAGGAGCATCACATGAAGCTTTATAAGCAGCACTAGACTTGTTGTGGATATCTTCCTTATCCTTGAGTGACATATCATGATCAAAAATTCTTCCAATGACTTCGCTTTGCTTGAGATCTTTGTAATTGGGCATCATTTGGATCAAAGTGCGCACGATATCATATTTTCCATCCAAGGCTCTTAGGATCTTCCTGATGATGAATCTGTCAATCATCTCTTCACTTCCTAAGCTGGCAATCTCATTTGTGATGAGAGCAAGCCTAGAGTACATTTCAGCGATACCTTCAACATCCTTCATTTTGAACTTGTCAAGTTGACTTTGAAGCACATCCAATTTGGATTATTGAAGGACTCGGTACCTTTGTGCATATCAATCAAAGTATCCCAAATTTCCTTTGCATTCTCAAGACGACGGATTTTGTTGAATTCTTCGGGGCACAATCCGTTGAAGAGGATATCGCAAGCTTGTGCATTGTATTGCATCATCTTCAGTTCTTCCGCAGTTGCTTCATGATTCAGTGCTCTCCCATCGGAGAATTCACCTTACAAACCAATACACACAATAGCCCAAATGGCGGGGTTATGTCCAAGAATATACATTTTTCATCTTATGCTTCCAACTAGAAAAATTAGTGCCATCAAAGTAAGGACCTCTACGGTGGTAATTTCCCTCGCTAGATGCCATTCTCTCCTAGGTTGTGAAACCAAGGCTATGATCACCAAAGCTATGGAAATCCAGGAAAATGGAGACCAATGCTCTGATACCACTTGTAGGATCGAAAGTATGTCTAGAAGGGGGTGATTAGACTACTTGACCAAATAAAAATCTAACCTTTTCCCAATTTTATGTCTTGGCAGATTTTAGCAACTTAGCACAAGTAAAGCAATCAACCTACACATGCAATTCTAAGAGTGTGGCAGCAGAATGTAAAACATTGCATATGAAGGTAAAGGGAAGGGTTTCGAGAGGCCCAACACAATGTATACACGAAGATTTTTGGCATGATTCTGATAGGTGGTGCTATCGTACATCCACGTTGGAGACTTCAAGCCATCAAGGGTAACGGTTGTGCGAGTCCATGGAGGGCTCCAACCATGAAGGGTCCACAAAGAAGCAACCTTGTCTATCTCACGATGGCCATCTCCCACAAGGACTTGCCTCACTTGGGTAGATCTTCACCAAGTAGGCGATCTCCTTGCCCTTTCATACTCCTTGGTTCAACTCCACAATCTTGACAGAGGCTCCAAAGTGACACCTAAACAATCTAGGAGATACCCCTCTCCAAAAGGTAATAGATGTTGTGTTAATGATGAACTCCTTGATCTTGTGCTTCAAATGATTGTCTCCCAACACTCAACTCTCTCTCACAGATTTGGATATGTTGGAAAGACAATTTGAGTGGAAAGCAACTTGGGGAAGGCTAGAGATCAAGATTCTTGTGGTTGGATTGGAATGTCTTGGTCTCAACACAAGAGTAGGTGGTTCTCTCTCAGAAAATGAGTAGTGGAAGTGTAGGCACGTTCTGATGGGTCTCTCGCAAATGGAGAAGGGGTGCAGCGGTATATAGCCTCCACACAAAATCTAACCGTTACAGAAATTTTACCAAACTCGGTTAGACCGAATAGGGAAACTCGGTGAGATCAATTTAGTTCAAAATGTGAACATTAGGATTTTCGATGGGACTGACATGATCAACTCAGTGGGACCGATGTGCTCGGGTTAGGGCAAAACCTCATCTCGGTGAGACTGATTTCAGCAATTAATCAAACAGAGAGTTGGTCAAGCAAACTCGGTGAGACCGATCGCTCCTTTCGGTGATACCGAAACATTACAAAAGAGAAACAGAGAGTTTACATTGCGAACTCGGTGGGACCGATCCCTCATCTCGGTAAGACTGAAACATTACAAATGGAAATATAAAGTTTGCAATCGCATCTTGGTGAGACCGGACTGATTAGGGTTTCTGGCTATGGCTATGTCAAGAGAACTCGGTGGAGTCGGATAAATCAAATTGATGGGGCCGAGTTTGACTTTAGGTTTAGGACAAATTTGGAGTTGAGAAAGTGGTTGAGGGCTTTGGAGCATATCACTCAGCATTTTGAGCAAGTAGACCATTAAGCAACACCTCATCCCTTTTTATTAGTATTGGCTTTTCCTACGGACTCAACGTGATCTTGGATCACTAAAGTAGAAATGAAGAATCTTGAGCCTTTGCCAATCTTTGTCCTCAGAATTTTGTGGGGTCCACATCGCTAGTCCATGCCATGCCAATCACTGAATTTTCTGAAACATTTAACTTGAATGGCTATTAGTTCAATGAGGTATATGTTGCACTTTCAGGAGGGCTAGAAGAGCCACAAGGAGGGCACAACCCACCAGGTGCAGTAGAGGCGCCTGGCTTGCCCCGGTGCGTTGTGCTCACCTCGGGGCCCATCCTTGCGTGAAACTGACAAAATCCTATAAATAGAGAAACCATCAAAAATAACCCTAGATCGAAAGTTCCGCCGCCGCAAGCCTCTGTAGCCACGAAAAACCAATCTAGACCCAGTTCCAGCACCCTGCCGGAGGGGGAAATCAGCACCGGTTGCCATCTTCATCATCCTGGCGGCCACCATGATGAGGAGGGAGTAGTCCACCCTCAGGGCTAAGGGTTTGTACCAGTAGCTATGTATTTAATCTCTCTCTTGCTAGTGTTCTTGAGATGGCATGATCTTGATGTATCGCGGGCTATGTTAATATAGTTGGATCATATGGTGTTTCCCCCTCTCTGTCTTGTTGGGATGAATTGAGTTTCCCCTTTGGGATTTTGTTTTTATTGGATTGAATACTTTTATGGATTTGAGGACACTTGATGTATGTCTTGCTATGAATACCCATGGTGACAATGGGGTATCATACTGATTCACTTGATATGTGTTTTGGAACTCAACTCACAGATTCCCGAGGTGACATTGGGGTAACCTATGCATAGGGGTTGATGCATGTTCTTGTCTTTCTTTCTGTAGTAGAAATCTTGGGGCACCCTTTGAGGTTCTTTGTGTTGGATTGAGTATTTTGAATCTGAAATTGTTTGATGCATATCGTATAGTTAACTCACGGATACTCGCGGTGACATTGGAGTATCTAGGTGACAATAGAGTTGGTTGATGTGTATGATATGGTGTTATTTTAGTACGAACTCTTGGTTAGATCGATCAAAAACAATAGCTTGGTGTTATTTTAGTACGAACTCTAGGATAGATTGATCGGAAAGAATAGGTTTGAGGTGGTTTCGTACACTACAAACAATTTCTTCTTATGTTCTCCGCTAGATAAGAACCTTGGAGTGATTCTTCATTGCACGTTGAGGGATTTTTATGTAATCCAATTATATTAGCATTGTTGAGAGATTGCACTAGAGAAAGTTCAGACCCTAGGCCTCATTTTCAAGCATTGTGATACCATTTGTGCTCTGTTTTATCAATTGCTACCTTTCTGTTTTTTTATTGTTCCTATTACAAAAATTAATATCTACTATCATTACTACACTTGTATCACTATGTCCTCTCCGAACTAGTGCACCTATACAATTTACCATTGTATTTGGTGTGTTGGGAACACAAGAGACCTTTTATTATTTGGTTGTAGGGTTGTTTGAGAGAGACCATCTTCATTCTACGCCTCCTATGGATTGATAAACCTTAGGTCATCCACCTAAGGGAAATTTGCTAATGTCCTACAAAACTTTGTGCTTGGAGGCCCAACACGAGTCTACAAGAACGAGTTGTATAGTAGACATTTGGAGCCGTTGCCGGGGAGGTGAGTGCATGAAGGTATACCTTTAGGTCTTGTAGTTGAATCTTTAGTTTATTGTTTTATCACTAGTTTGGTTTATTAAAAGAAAACTACAAAAAAAATGGAATTGAGGTGGCCTCATATTATTCGACTTTCTCATGTCTTTCCCGAAAATGACGGAAAGGAAAGTTGTTCTCAATTGATAGAAGAATAATTCTATAAAAAATTGACGAAAAATCTTTGAATGATGAGCATGATATCAATGTAGTTGGTATGTACTCTTTGAATATCCATTATGCTAATTATATGCAAAGCCATAAGCTTGGGGATGCTATGTTTGATGAAGATGATATTTTTAGTCCCCCAAGTTTTGATGAGAAAATTTATTACGATGATAGCATGCCTCCTATTTTTGATGATTATATTGATGAGAGTGGGTTTGGAACAGTGTCAAATCTAGGTACTAATGATCCCACCATTTTCAAGGGTGTTGAATCTTTTTGTAATATTTATGAAAGTGAATGTGGAGAGGTCATGACTTTGTTTAATGATGAATTCACTATTTTAGAAGAGGTTTCAATTGATTATGACAACAAAGTTTCTATCTATGATGATTATGGTGATGACATGTATGCTATAAAGAATAATGATAACTGAGGGAGTCATGGACTGACGGGTCCTCGGGGCGACAACCCATAGTACATGGGCCCAACTGGTGGAGCCATATATTGACAGGACCTCTATGAAGCCGCAGGATCTCTTTAAACCCTTGTTGTAATCTATCTTCGGTAACCCTAACCTACCGGTGTCTATATAAACCGAGGGTTTTTAGTCTTTTGGGCTAGAGCTACATTCATCACCTCATCGCCTCAGTGTTTGGCTCATATAGATCGCGAGGTAGATCAACTCTGTAAACCACATAATACATCCAATATAATCAAGCAGGATGTAGGGTATTACCTCTTTGAGAGGGCCCGATGTCGGTGTCAAAACTGGCGGATCTCGAGTAGGGGGTCCCGAACTGTGCGTCTAAGGCTAATGGTAACAGGAGGCGCGGGACACAATGTTTACCCAGGTTTGGTCCCTCTCGATGGAGGTAATACCCTACTTCCTACTTGATTGATCTTGATGATATGAGTATTACAAGAGTTGATCTACCACGAGATCGTACAGGCTAAACCCTAGAATCTAGCCTGTGGTTATGATTGTCGTTGTCCTACGGACTGAACCCTCCAGTTTATATAGACATCGGAGGGAGCTAGGGTTACACAGAGTCGGTTATAGAGAAAGGAATCTTCATATCCTAATCACCAAGTTTGCCTTCCACGCAAAGGAGAGTCCCATCCGGACACGGGAAAAAGTCTTCTATCTTGTATCTTCATAGCCCAACAGTCCGGCATACGCATATAGTCCGGCTGTCCGAGGACCCCTTAATCCAGGACTCCCTCAGTAGCCCCTGAACCAGGCTTCAATGACGATGAGTCTGGCACGCAGATTGTCTTCGGCATTGCAAGGCGGGTTCCTTCTCCGAAACTCCAAAGTAGATCTTGAACACAAGATTCATGTCCGGCTCTGCAAAACAAACTCCATATACCACGGTGGGGAATACAATATCCTACGAGTTCAATCTGCTGACAATTCATAGTGTGACATCACGCCACCGCCCGGTCTTTATTCGAACCGTTTTTATCCTGCCCTCTATATTTCAAGGCGTGGTTTCATTGGCACGTCTTGTCAAAGTAGAGATCGTGTCCCCTTATCACATGATTCTCATCAATGCGGGCATGGGTAACCCAGCCCTGCCATCAGCACGGCTCTTGGGAAATAAGCGAGTTTTAGGGCGAACGGGGAGGCGCATGATTTTTACTGCCTTTATAAAGGGATAAGGATTCCCCTCTTTCACCCACGCCCTCTTCTTCCTCTGCTCATTCATTCTCGAGCTCCAGTGCCCAAGCTCCCATCTCATCCGCCCCAAGAAGCACTCCAATCATGTCCGGATCTGGATCTGGAGGCAAGTGGATGGCCTCCTTCGTCAAGAAGGAGGACATCAAGAAGCTCCAGGAGGCCGGGTACTTGTCCAAAGACATCGCTCATCAGCTTCCGGCCAAGGGGCAGATAATCCCAACTCCGGAGCCCCAAGAAAGGGTGGTATTTCTCTCCCACTTCGTCCGCGGGCTGGGGTTCCCCCTCCACCCATTCGTCTGCGGACTGATGTTCTACTGCAGGCTAGACTTCCACGACTTGGCCCCTAATTCCACCCTCAACATTTCGGCATTAATTGTCGTGTGTGAGGCCTTCCTCCGCATCCCACCTCACTTCGGCTTGTGGCTGAAGACCCTAAGTGTGAAGCCAAAGGTGGTGAGCAGCGAACAAGCAGAGTGTGGAGGCGCTATGGTGGGCAAAATGTCCGATGTCACCTGGCCCGAAGGCTCCTTTGTGGAGACCGTAAAGGGGTGGCAATCGGGAAAGTTCTACATCACCGAGCCGCGCGGTGCCAACTAGGCGGCGACCCCCGAATTCCAATCCGGAGTCCCCATGCGGCTCACCTCCTGGCAAGAGAAGGGTTTAGCCTGGGGCTCAGCGGAACAAGTGACTGGGCTCCAGACATGTCTCGAAAACATGATTGATAAGAAAATCAAGCTTGTCAATGTGGTCCAGGTCATGCTCTTCCGCTGGATTCTTCCATGCTAGATCCGGACTTGTAACCTGTGGGAGTTTGACCCAGCCAAGCACCAGACGCTGCTGGAGCTCTTCGATACAACACACGAAGACATCTGGAAGGTGCTTTTTAAGGCCGGCGAGGTACCACCACCCACGTCTGAAGATCGCGGGCTGAGCATAAAACACTGGGCTAATCAGGTAAGTTATTTTTTGTTAGGAAGGTATATCTTTTGCCGGCATATCAGCGGGAGGAACCTAAGCCTCCATGCCAATCTTTCAGGCCTGGGTAACGATAGCAGAGCAAATCGAATGTCCGGCTCCTCTCCCCGAAGATCTAGAAACGCCTCTTCCGACGAAGATGCTATTTCCGACGCCTTATGAGGTGCCGGAGAAGAAAGCCAAGAAGGTGACAAAGGGGGGCAGAGGGGGTCTCCGCCGCAAGGGTGTCTCGGACGTGACGTCCGATGACGCCGAGACGCCCTCCCTTGCCAAAGATGACGAGGAGGAGGAGGGGGAGGAAGCCCGTTCACCCCCCATTGGGGGAAAGAAGATGAAGGCATCCACACACAAGGAGGCCGAGGCACCCAAGAAGGGAAAAATCTACCTTCCGGACTACTCCGCCGCAGCCACCAACAGCAACAAGGAGTGGGGGCCCAGGGTCAAGCCCCTGGCCAAATCGTAAGTATCCGGACGCGGTAATATTTCCGGGTTTTTTACTTTATCGTTTTTTAATGTGTTAGACTATGCATCTGTAGTCCGGCCCAATCTAACATCGAGCTCTCCTCCTCTTCGAAGGGGTCATTGAATCCGTCGGTGATGAACAGCGAGTCCCTTCCAATGGCCACCTCCCATAAGGCCGCGGACAACACCGAGGTGTTGTCCCGAAGGATACCGGGCCAAGGGGAGGACATTCCGGTGATGCCAGAGGAAAGAAGTCCGGTTGCCGAGCACATGGGGGGAAAGACCCCTACGGACCCCGACGATGAGGGCCGAGTCCAGTTCGGCCCTCAGCCGGATACAGCTCCGGAGACCCAAGTGGCTCTGGATTCGGGCAGGCAGCCTCTCCCGAACAAGGGGGGCAAGCCGCCTCCGCCGGTGACCTCTGTCCATCCAGAGGCACCGGACAGATTGCTGGAAGCGCTATAAGGCGCTTCCATTATGGAAGAACACCATACTCTTATGAGTACGGTGATTGACAAAGTCCAATCCGCCAAAAGTGGATTGACCAAAACATGCATTAGCCTTCTAACAGGCCTTGAGGTAAGTAATATAGTTGTTGAAAGGGCATGTAGCCCCTAAGTGTGGTTTTGGTAATTAAATGACAATCTCTATGGACTAATGTTTTAGTGAGATATATTTGAAGGTTTTGTCCATAGATAGTGCCTCAAGGATATTGGACGGAATCAAGGATGAAGTCCATATATATTAAGATAGTGCATCAAGGATATTAGACGGAATGAAGGATGAAGTCCATATATATATGAAGATAGTGCCTCAAGGATATTGGACGGAATCAAGGATGAAGTCCATATATATGAAGATATATTTGCCCTATGCTTTGGTATTAAATGACAATTCCTATGGAGCATCAAGTGCATTGAATCTTATATGAAGATATGTTCCATAGTGATGCTTGAAGTGCATTGGGTTGTTTTGTGAAGTCTGCCATCAAAGCATCCGAAGAAGTCCTCATGGTATCCTTCTCTAGATACCCCGTGCACATGGGCTTGTACCTTGCGCACGGGGTCAAGTGTCAACTCTCTGGATACCCCGTGCTCACGGGGCCTAGGTGTTGGCTCTCGAGATCCCATATCCAATGAGCTTTCAAGTTGGTCTTCGAGTATTTCTATTGAAGCCATCAAGATTGGTTTCAATGCCTAATCTAATTATGTTCATGATGGAGTGCAGTGGAGGATCTCAAAGAGTGATATATTTGGGATCCTGAGGATCAATGCTTGAGAGAGTAATCAAAGATAAGAATTCAAGTTATGGTTTCAAGACAAGATCATGGTGAGCTCATGTGTTGGGTTTAGGTTTATCAAGTCTTGAAGCAAACAACTAGAGTGAAGAATTCATTGTGCCTCTCAAGATATTATGATGGAGGGCTTTTAAGGATCAAGGGCTTGAGAGAATAATAAAATAGAAGAATTCAAGTTATGGTCTCAAGACAAGATCATGGTGAGCTCATGTGTTGGGTTTTGGTTGATCAAGTCTTGAAGCAAGCAACTAGAGTGACGAATTCATTATGCCTCTCAAGAGATTGTGATGGAGTTTTTAGAAGGGCAAGTAGTGACCAAGATGATATTCATAGTAGAACTTGATATGGTCATGGAAGAATCTTTGATGATATAGTCTTGAAGCAATGAAGGGAAATGAAGAGTTCATTGTGGCTTTCAAGAAACCAAGATGGAGCTTCGAGTAAAGATGTTGGTTGACCAAGATGAAGCTCAAAGATTATATCTAAGTGGTCAACTCTCAAAGCACAAACATTGTACCACGTGAGATCAAGTGATCTAGTGGTATGGTAAGTAATTGTGAATTGTGCTTTGTTACCTAACCCATGCTATGTGTTTGGTATGTCTATGTGGGTTAGGTGTTTCTCATGGGATTGCATCAAAAGGAAAGATCTCAAGTAGCCTATGTGTGGATGACATCAAGTGGTGATGGTCATCGGGTTCGAGGATTCCAAGTGCAAGATGAGAAGCCGGAGGTTATATGCTTTGAAGCTTGCGGTCCACATCATGATAATGCTCATGTGAAGATGGGCTTAAGTTAAGGCTTCCCTCATTGCAATATGAGGAATCAATTCAAGCATCTTCACCAAGTGGTTGTGGACAAGAAAGGGATTCCAACTTGAGACAAGCATTGGAGTCATCACCAAGCTCAAGTTGAATATGCAAGGCAAAGTTATACCTTAGCTAGGTTTTCCTAGTTTTGTCGGTCTCATGGTGCTTGGAGGGAGACCGGATTATAGGTTTGATAGCCGTACCATCAAGAGGGACTCTCGGGCAAGTAGCTTGATCATGTCACATGTAGAGAGCTCAAACCTTTGCATTACTTGCATCATTAGTTATTGTTGATCTTGGGTGGTTCTCTATGTGAGGACCTTGGGCTTTTCCATAGCTTCAAAACGAGCCCAAGATCATCGAATTCGGAGTCTGTATGCCAAAGTTATCGCTGTTTTAGTGGGCTGCTGCAGGCTGTTCTGGGTACCCCGTGGACACGGGCTTTTTGACCCCCGTGGGCACGGGGACCCCGCGCACACGGGCTTGTACCATGCGCACGGGACCCCGTGGGCACGGGGTCTAAACCCCCGTGGGCATAGGGTGTCCAGGAAGTGTCCGTTGGAGCCCCAACGGCTAGTTTTGGAAGTTGGCTATAAAAGAGCCCTTCCTCCCCACCGGTTTGGTGGTTGTTAACTCACATTCTAAACATCATTTTGATCCTCTTACCACCTCTCCCAAACCCCTATCTCCCTTCTAAGTGAAGGGTGATTTGTGGATGGATCTTGGAGTCATTTGTTGATTTCCTCCATTGCATCCCCTCTCTTAAATCTCCCACTTTCTTGAGTTGCATCTTGTGAGATTGAGAGAGTGAGTTGAGCATTTGTTGCTTGACCTTGCATTGCATTTGTTGCATTGGTTTGAGCTCCCCGCATCGATTTTTTTGTGTGAGAGCCCGTGAGTTTATTACTCTTGGAGGCTTCACCTCCTAGACGGTTTGGTGATATATTGAGAAGATTGTGAAGAGGCCTATGTGGCCAAGGTTCCCCCGGAAGCTTCCTTTTGTGGTGTGCTCCGAGGAAGGGTGTTCAAGTGGCCTAGGTGGTCAAGTTCCTCCGGAAGCTTCCGTGGTTGTGGTGTGCTCCAGAGAGGTTTGTAAAGGTGTGGTGGTCGCCTTCAAGACCAACCCCGAGTGAATCGAGGCTCATCCGTTGGGGGTGACTCGAAAGGGAGAATACGGTGAGTCACTTGGTGACGCCTCGGAGCTTTGGCTACAGCACCGCTCTAACAGAGATTAGCACTCTCACGAGTGTGAACTTCGGGATAAATCCACGTCCCCGACTCACTTGTGGTTATCTCATACCCACACCCTTTACTTTCCGTAATTCATACTTGCCCATATTGATATATCTTGTGATAGTTGAATTGCTTAGTTGTTCCATCATTTCCATATCTTGTGATATACTTTGTGCTTGCTAGTTTGCTTAATTGCCTATCTTGTTTAGCATAGGTTGTTGGTGCACTTAGTTGAGCCTAGCATATTTAGGATTTGTGCTTGAAAAGTATCCGTTAGTTAACTCCGCATTAGGATAAAGCCAAATCCGTAAAAGTTTTAAAACTCCTATTCACCCCCCCCCCTCTAGTCAGCATCTAGATCATTTCAGTTGTAAAATAATGTCACCTTGTAGGCAGTAGCCCCTGATGCTCTGTTCGGTGTTCGGAAAGAAGAACCAAATAGAAGATCAAAATATTTTTCGCATGAGTCTAACATAAAATGTCTGTGTGAATAAGCAGGCATCGCTGCTAGCTGCTGCCGCTCATACTGCGGAGGTCTCCAGCTTGACGCGGAATCAGGAGCGGGCCGAGGAAGAACTCAGCCTCGTGAAGAAGCAACTGGGGGACAGCCAAGGTATGCACTAACTGGTGCTTTATATTTGGGAGGGATGAAAAGTTCGTACTGACTGAAGTGTCATGCACTTTATTAGGGGCCACGACCGAAGTAGCGGCCCTCAAGAAGGCATTGGCCAAGGCCGATGACAAAGCGGCTAAGGAACGCGCCGCGCGCAAGAAGCAGGAGGCCCAGGTCAGCGAGGTCCCGCAAGAGCTCTAGGACGCCATCAAAAAGTACGAGTCCTTGGAGTGTAATTCGAAGACTCAAGAGTCCGAACTTGCCAAGGCCCGCCAGAGTGGGCAAGATGCCTGAGCCGAAGCCCAGAGCGCCCTCTGAGAAATCCAGGTGGCCCAGGATATCGCGGCGGGTAAGGCTTTTATTATGCAAAAGCAAGTGTGTGAAGGAAGCGTTCCTTTTACTTACCCGGATTTGGATTTTTCCAGGAGCATTTGCGGATCTGCCATGCAGCATATCAGATGTTGCAGAGTTCTTTCGAGGCGAAGAAGGGAGCTCTACGGAGAAGCTATTTTGGTCTCAATACCTTGGATCAGAACATCCGTCGCCCCGTAGCGACCAGCTAAAGCAGGTGGTCGAGCTGCACAAGGCGGCCGAACTGGCCATGAAGGACCTAATAGTCCGGCTATGGCCTGCCAAGCCCGTGCCTAGTAGCTACTTCGGACTCGTGAAGCGTCTGGTCAGTGCCTACCCTCGACTTGATGCTATCAAGCGGTCAGTCTGCATTGAAGGTGCGTGGATGGCTTTCGCCCGTGACAAGACGCATTGGGCGAAGATGATGCCACAAAGTTGATGACCGAGGGTCCGCCCGAGGGCAATGAGCATCGCAAGCCCAAGAAGTACTATGACAGTGTCATGAAGGGATCCTGCCTTGTGGCGGAGCAATGTTCTAAGGATATCAATTTCCCTCAAAAGCATTATTTTATCCTGTCCTGTAATATTGAACAAGATCTTTGTGTAATACAATGTTTGTCATTTAAAATTTGACCTCCTATGCGGCTGTTTATAAAATCTAAGAGTTGGCCAGTCGTCGGCTTCTGCCCCCACGTAGCTAGTACATGGGTGTTCGGGATAAATCTAAACACTCTTTATCCAAATGTTTGGTCCTTTAAGGAGGTGTTTAGCGCAACAAACAAGGCAATCGGAGTATACGGCTTTATTATCCTCACTTAGCCATAGGAGTTCTATAATTTTAAATTTTTGCGTAGCCCCTGGTATTCGGAAGGCCAAAGTTGGGGTGCTATACATGCCTAATCGAACCAAAACCGATTCCTCGCATAAAGCGGAGAAAATCTCTAACGATTTGAAGACCTCTCAAACAGCTGACCAGCTCTCGCCGCATCATGACAGTCAGTTTTCGGCTTTCTCTACTGAGGTGCTCGTCCGGAAGAACCGGGACACAATCGCAATAGTTCTCCCTTTACTACCCTAGCCGATATAGCGGAACGTAAGCTAGCAAGCACGGGAGCCGGGCAACCCAACTATTGACCAAAGACATGATTCGGAGTCGATGCATATAATGCTATAAGTTCGGGGTGCCAAACTGTACTATGAAAGTGTTTGGACTTTCTTGCCGTGTTATGGGGCACGATGAAGCCCCTGGCGAATTAAGGCGTACCAGAATGTACGGGTGCAATTGAAAATAAATGGACAAGGAAAAATTCAAGTAATGGGCAAACGCTGCAGATTATTTTTCATTGTAAGTTGATTGATACATCAAGGCGTATCTGTACAAAGTGGTGCAATAAGCAAATAAGGCTATTTAACATGCCACGACCAAGAGCGAGCTGCGTGCGGGTATTTTTAAACAGGTATGACGATCATTAGCAAAGACCACCTGGGTATTCCCTTGTATGTCCGAGCCCCTAGCTTTCTTGGCGTATCCGTCCCGCTATGGGTCCAATGAGCAGGTTTATCAAAAAAGGCCCTTCAGAGGTGAAAAACCTGAAAGAAAGAGAAAAGGTGAAGGTATGCGGATCCAGGAGCGGTTGAGCAGCATTGTGGACCACCGTCTAGTTGTGCCTCTGTCCATGCCCATGATATTTCAAGTGCGTAATTACGTACGCGCGGCACGAATTTCGCCGCTTTATTGGGGCTGGGACGAAGGCCGGATTGGTAGCTGAGCTCTGGACGAGCCGTATGGTCCTGTTGCAGAGTAGCACGGACCCTCTTAACGGTGTCCGGGGGCTTTATTGCCGAATTGAGGTTTTGCCTAAGGAGTTTTTTCTGTACTTCTACCGCCAGGGCCGCGGTGTGCTCCTCAGTACGGAGGGAGCGCTCCGTATTTCCATTGACTGTTATAACACCGCGGGGTCCGGGCATCTTGAGCTTAAGGTAGGCATAGTGCGGCACCACATTGAAACGGGAAAATGCGGTTCGTTCGAGCAGTGCGTGATAACCACTGCGGAATGGGACGATATCGAAGAGTATTTCTTTGCTTCGGAAATTATCCGGGGATCCGAAGACCACTTCCAGTGTGATTGAGCCCGTGCAGCAGGCTTCTACACCTAGTATGACACCTTTGAAGGTGGTTTTGGTGGGCTTGATCCTTGAGGGATCGATACCCATTTTGCACACTGTATCCTGATAAAGCAGGTTCAAGCTGCTAGCACTGTCCATGAGGACGCGTGTGAGGTGGAATCCGTCGATGATAGGGTCAAGCCCCAGTGCGGCTGAACCGTCGTGACGGATACTGGTCGGATGGTCCCTTCGATCGAAGGTGATCGAATAGGAGGACCACGGGTTGTATTTTGGGGCGACTGGCTCCATCGCGTAGACATCCCTTAGTGCGCGCTTCCGCTCCCTTTTGGTGATATGGGTAGCATATATCATATTCACCGTTTTCACTTGGGGACGAAACTTTTTCTGTCCCCGTGTGTTCGGCGGTCGGAGTTCCTCGTCGTCGTCACTTTGCTGTTGCTATGAGCTAGCCAGATATCCTGTCCCGCACAAAAGCGGCTCATGAGCGTCGTGAGGGCTGCCATGGACTTCGGCTTCTATTGGCCGAGGTGTCGGGCGAGCCACTCGTCGTGGATGTTATGCTTAAAGGCCGCTAGGGCTTCTGCATCGGGCAGTCGGTGATTTGGTTCTTTTTAGATAAGAACCGAGTCCAGAATTTCTTGGCTGACTCTTCGGGTTGTTGGATTATATGACTTAAGTCATCATCATCCTGAGGTCGGACATAAGTGCCCTAGAAGTTGTCGAGGAAAGCGTCTTCTAGGTTCTCCCAACTGCCAATAGAGTTTTCTGGCAGACTGTTCAACCAATGCCTAGCTAGCCGTTTGAGTTTTAGCGGGAGATACTTGATGGCATGGAGATCATCGCCGCGGGCCATATGTATATGAAGAAGGAAGTCCTCGATCCATAGCGCGGGATCTGTTCTTCCATCATATGATTCAATGTTTACAGGTTTAAACCCTTCTAGGAATTCATGCTCCATTACTTCATCAGTGAAGCACAGGGGGTGTGAGGCACCTCTGTGTCGGGCTATGTCCGGACGTAGCCCGAATGGAGCCGGTCTGTGGTATTCGGCCTGGACAGGTTTGTGCTTGTTATATCCGGCTTGGCAGCCGTCGTTGAACATTGGGGCGCACCCCCGTGATCCGTAGATCGATCTAGTTTGTCCTGGTATATTTTCCAAGTCGTACCGCAGGTCATGTGTGTATCCCCGAGTTGTTGTGTTTGTATTTGTTCAGCGAGGCAGTGCCGGCTGGTGCTCGTGCTGAATTGCTGTTTTATCTCGGCCACGTGGTGGTCTGTCAGCCACATTATGTGTTGGTAGTGCTGTCTCTAACGCCTCGTCATCGAATTGAGGTAGCAATTTGCGCTTCGGATAACTTTTGGTTGGGCATTCGAATCCATATTCCTCGGCTGCCAGGACCTCAGTTCATCTATCAGTGAGCAGATCTTGATCAGCTCGAAGCGGCTGTTGCTTTTTCTTCAGGCTTTTTGTAGTTGCTATAAGCCGGCGCTTGAAATGCTCCTGCTCAATGGGATCCTCAGGCACGATAAATTCTTCGTCGTCGAGGCTCACCTCGTCCTCGGAGAGGGGCATGTAATTGCTGTCCTCCGAGTCGTCGTTCACAGCCTGTTCATCAGGGCTGGCTTGCCCATCTTCCCGTTCAGCCTGTTCGAAACTTGGCTTGGTGGGGTCTTTGTTGTCTTCGACATCGTTCGGAGTTCTATTATCCCTTGTGTCGGTATCGCTATTTTTATCATGGCGTGATTTAGAGCGGCGCCGCTGACGTTGGCGCTTAGACTGCTTCTCAGGAAGTTTGTCATCAACTGCATCTTTTATGTCATCTCCATTGTCTTCTTTGGGTGTATCCACCATGTATATATTGTATGAGGAGGTGGCTGTCCAGCACCCTGTGGGCGGTGGTTCCGGTTCTTCTCCGGCATCGTCGTCCATACCGTCGATGTCTTCGGAGTCAAAATCAAGCATGTCGGTTAAATCATCGACAGTGGCTATCAAGTGGGTGGTGTGTGGGTAACAAAGTCCTTCTTCGTCCGCTTCCCACTCAAGCCGGACATAGTTTGGCCAGGAATCTCCTAGGGGTGAGTGTTGGAAGATGTTCGCGGAGCTGAACTCTAAGATTGGCGCCTAGTCAGATTCGATGGGTGTGGATTCACGCGGTTTGGAGCCTGTCGCCGGAGACGAGTCCGATGTTCCGATGAAACGGGCCTCGTTGGAGGACAGGTCGGTGTTCGGCTTTAGCGCCATCGAGTCCGCGGCTTCCGTGGCGGGGTTGAGCCTCCCCTCCTCGGATGGCGCACTCTGCTCTGGATCTAGGGCGAGTGCGGTTGCAGGTGCGATCTCCCGCACACCATCTGATGATAGATTTAGGTCATGTTCATCGTGGTGGCAGGGCGCGGCTGTCATTGGCTCGAATTCGTCGAAGATCAAGTCTCCACGGATGTCGGCGGTGTAGTTCAAGCTTCCAAACCTGACCTGATGGCCAGGGGCGTAGCTGTCGATCTGCTCCAGATGGCCGAGCGAGTTGGCCTGCAGTGCGAAGCCAGCGAATACAAAGATCTGTCCGGGGAGAAAAACTTCACCCTAGACTGCGTTGTTGTAGACGATCGGAGGAGCCATCCAGCCTTATGGTGACGATACAGTGGAACTCTCAATGAAAGCACCAATGTCGGTGTCCAAACTGGCGGATCTCGTGTAGGGGGTCCCGAACTATGCGTCTAAGGCTAATGGTAATAGGAGGCGGGGGACACAATGTTTACCCAGGTTCGGGCCCTCTCGATGGAGGAAATACCCTATTTCCTGCTTGATTGATCTTGATGATATGAGTATTACAAGAGTTGATCTACCACGAGATTGTCGAGGCTAAACGCTAGAAGCTACCCTATGGTTATGATTGTCGTTGTCCTACGGACTAAACCCTCTGGTTTATATAGACAACAGAGGGGGCTAGGGTTACACAGAGTCGGTTACAGAGAAAGGAATCTTCATATCCTAATCACCAAGCTTGCCTTCTACACAAAGGAGAGTCCCATCTAGACATGGGACGAAGTCTTCTATCTTTTATCTTCATAGCCCAACAGGCCAGCATACGCTTATAGTCCGGCTGTCCGAGGTCCCCTTAATCCAGGACTCCCTCACCCAAACTTGGGTCAATATTGTGTCCGCCGTCCCTTGTTCCCCATCGATCCTAGATCCACAACTCGAGACCCCCTACCCTGAGGTCTGCCAGTTTTGACACCAACATTGGTGCTTTCATTGAGAGTTCCACTATGGGGTCGCTGTCGGTGTCAAAACCGGCGGATCTCGGGTAGGGGGTCCCGAACAGTGCATCTAAGGCTAATGGTAACAGGAGGCGGGGGGCACGATGTTTACCCAGGTTCGGCCCTCTCTATGGAGGTAACACCCTACTTCCTGCTTGATTGATCTTGATGATATGAGTATTACAAGAGTTGATCTGCCGCGAGATCATAGAGGCTAAACCATAGGAGCTAGCCTATGATTATGATTGTTGTTGTCCTACGGACTAAACCCTCTGGTTTATATAGACACCAGAGGGGCTAGGGTTACATAGAGTCGGTTACAGAGAAAGGAATCTACATATCCGAATCGCCAAGCTTGCCTTCCATGCAAAGGAGAGTCCCACCCGGACATGGGACGAAGTCTTCAATCTTGTATCTTCATAGTCCAACAGTCCGGCATAAGCATATAGTCCAGCTGTCCGAGGACCCCCTAATCCAGGACTCCATGAGTAGCCCTTGAACCAGGCTTCAATGACGATGAGTCTGTCGCGCAAATTGTCTTCTGCATTACAAGGCGGGTTCTTTCTCCGAATACTCCAAGGTAGATTTCGAACACATGAATTGTATCCGACTCTGTAAAACAAATACTACGCACCACCGTAGAGAGCACAACATTCCATGAATCTAATCTGCTAACAACTTTTACCTAGCGTGACATCACGCCGTGTCCCGGTTATTATCAGAACCGTTTTTTTCCAACCTGGCATTGCACATCCTACGAGGCGGTTTTATTGGCACGTCTTGTTGAACCAGAGATCGTGTCCCCTTAACATGGGATTCTCATCTATACTGGCGTGGGTAACCCAACCGTGCCGTTAGTATAACTCCTCGGTTTAGGCAAGTTCCAAACGGCCGCGCGGAGGACGCTTTACATTCATCCTCTTTATAAAGAGGCCAAGACCTGCCCTTTTCTTTCCACGCCTGATCCTTCCCTTCTCCTACCTCAAGTTCCAACACCCAAGGTTCATTCCACGTGCTCCAGACCTTCAATCATGTCCGGATCCAACCCTCAAGGCCGGTGGATGGCCTCTTCTGTCATAGGGGAGGACAAAAAGAAGCTTAGGGAAGCTAGGTATCTGACCGCCGAAATCCTTCACACGCTTCCTGCCCAAGGGTAGGTTGTTCCTACTCCCAAACCCAACAAAAGCATTGTATTCATCTCCCACTTCATCCGAGGGCTAGGCTTCAGTCTTCATCCCTTCGTTAGAGGGCTCATGTTCTATTACGAGATAGATTTTCTTGATCTAGCTCCAGATTCCTTCCTTCACATCTCATCATTTATCGTCGTGTGTGAGGCCTTCCTCCGCATTACCCCACACTTCGGCTTATGGCTCAAGACCTTCAATGTGAAGCCGAAGATGATCGACGGTCGACACGCGGAGTGCGGAGGCGCTATAATAAGCAAAGGTGTCGATGCCTTATGGCCACAGGGTTCCTTCCCGCAGGTGTCCGGCCTATGGCAATGGGAGTGGTTTTATATCATAGCACCCCGAGGTACAAAGTGGGCAGCCGCCCCGGCCTTCCGCTCTGCCCCTCCATCAATAAGGGGCTGGACTGGAGACCAGTTAATGACGTGCTGACATTGCAAACCGCATCTGGGATCTCCTCAAGAGCGATATTAGTCTCGTCAAAGTAATTCAAGTAATGTTGGTTCGTCGGGTCCTTCCATGCCAACGTCGATCTCTCCGTCTGTGGGAGTTCAACCCGGAAGGACCGTGAACCATTCAACTCTTCTTCGGCGTGACGCTCGAAGGGATGTATCGATTATTCTTTGGATCACGAATAAAGTGTCCGGACACAATAGAGGATGCGGGTCTCAACTGCAACCGTCCAGATACCCAAGTAAGTAGTCCCGCGACCGAACATGTTGTCATTATATTTGTCACAACATTATTCTGAAAAAAACTACCCTTGGCCAGGGCTGGATAAGAAAGGCGGAGAGGATCAGGTGTTCGGCTCCTCTTCTCGAAGACTCGTCGGATCCTATACTAACCAGGATGCTGGCTCGCACACCTTATCAAGTGCCATGAGGGGAGGACGAGGGGAGGAATAGGGAAACCAAAAGCGGGCTTCATGCTGGAGGTACATTACACATCCTAACCGGGGGAATTAGTGCTCCTGTGTTGGAGGATGATTGGGGAAGAGAATCTAGAATCCCCTCTCCCCAAGGGAAGAAAAGGACCGCCCCTGAAGACTTGGAAACAGAGGTTTTCAAATGAGGGGAGAAACCTTCATCAGGGGGCCCTGCCTCAGAGGGCATCCTTACCGCATAGTGCCCACAAGGGGGCTAGATGTCGACCGAGCTGTAAGTGAACAAAGGCACTTTAGTAAGCATGCCTCGCTCTTTTCTTGAGAATAACAACCGAGGCATATGTTTTGCCGTCCGGCTCATAGCCCTTCTCAACAATGTTCGTCCTCGGGGGATCTTCTTCCAGAGATGATGGAGAGCGACACGCCTCCTCCTGCTTCCCCGGCTCATGAGGCGGACGACCCTGGGGTGTCATCTCGGAGATCTCTCCCGATCCGCAATAGAAGGTAACTCTTCGTCTGCCCGAGGTCCGGAGTACTCTGCTCCTAAAGAGACCAACAGAAAAAGCCCGGGGTTGTCTGATGTACAACTGGACACATTGATGGGTCTTCTGCAGCAAGCGGATATATCAGAGGCACAACATAGCTTAATGGGTACGGTGGTGGAGAGGATTCCATCCGCGAAAAGCGGGTTGAATGAAGCTTTTACGAGACTGCTAAGAGGCTTTGAGGTACGCAACGTGATATATAATTTTTTGATTGTACCGTACACGCAAGGTGTGCTTTGTATAGATAGTATCCCCTGAGACTCTGGTTGCCATCCAGACGAGGCGAGCAGAGGAACATAGTCTCAGGTAATGATAGCGTTGCGTTTGTGCGCAGGCGGCTGCAGATCCGGCGGCTGACCGGACTGCTGAATTTGCCAAACTGAGGCGGTAACTTGACATGGCGGATGCGGACATCACACTGGTGAACAAGCGGCTTGACGAGGCATAGGGTATGTATATTTGGGTGGTCAGCAAATATTAATAAGAGCATGATGCTAGTATTTATAGTATGCTTTGACTACACATGGTGCTGCCACCGTGGAGACCCTTCGGCAAGAACTTGCCCGGGTGTGACACCCCCGATTCAATCATACACTAATCATGCACGCAAACGTGTACGATCAAGATCAGGGACTCACGGGAAGATATCACAACACAACTCTAAAAACATAAATAAGTCATACAAGCATCATAATACAAGCCAGGGGCCTCGAGGGCTCGAATACAAGTGCTCGATCATAGACGAGTCAGCGGAAGCAACAATATCTGAGTACAGACATAAGTTAAACAAGTTGCCATAAGATGGCTAGCACAAACTGGGATACAGATCGAAAGAGGCGCAGGCCTCCTGCCTGGGATCCTCCTAAACTACTCATGGTCGTCGTCAGCAGCCTGCACGTAGTAGTAGGCACCTCCAGTGTAGTAGTCGTCATCGACGGTGGTGTCTGGCTCCAGGGCTCCAGCATCTGGTTGCGACAACCAGGTAGAAGGGAAAGGGGAAAAGAGGGAGAAAAGCAACCATGAGTACTCATCCAAAGTACTCGCAAGCAAGGAGCTACACTACATATGCATGGGTATGTGTGTAAAGGGCCATATCGGTGGACTGAACTGCAGAATGCCAGAATAAGAGGGGGATAGCTAATCCTGTCGAGGACTACGCTTCTGGCAGCCTCCGTCTTGCAGCATGTAGAAGAGAGTAGAATAAAGTCCTCCAAGTAGCATCGCATGGCATAATCCTACCCGGCGTTCCTCCCCTCGTCGCCCTGTTAGAGAGCAATCACCGGGTTGTATCTGGCACTTGGAAGGGTGTGTTTTATTAAGTAGCCGGTTCTAGTTTTCATAAGGTCAAGGTACAACTCCAAGTCGTCCTGTTACCGAAGATCACGGCTATTCGAATAGATTAACTTCCCTGCAGGGGTGCACCACATAACCCAACACGCTCGATCCCATTTGGCCGGACACACTTTCCTGGGTCATGCCCGGCCTCAGAAGATCAACACGTCGCAGCCCCACCTAGGCACAACAGAGAGGTCAGCACGCCGGTCTAAATCCTATACATACAGGTGTCTGGGCCCATCGCCCATTGCACACCTGCATGTTGCGTGGGCGGCCGGAAGCAGACCTAGCAACCTCCATTACAAAGGAAGTCACGTTACGCGGTCCAATCTGGCGCGCGCCGCTCAGTCGCTGACGTCACAAAGGCTTCGGCTGATACCACGACGCCGAGTGCCCATAACTGTTCCCGCGTAGTTGGTTAGTGCGTATAGGCCAGTAGCCAGACTCAGATCAAATACCAAGATCTCGTTAAGCGTGTTAAGTATCCGCGAACGCCGAACAGGGCCAGGCCCACCTGTCTCCTAGGTGGTCTCAACCTGCCCTGTCGCTCCGCCACAAAGTAACAGTCGGGGGCCGTCGGGAACCCAGGCCCACCTCTACCGGGATGGAGCCACCTGTCCTTTCAGCCCCCTCATCAGAATCACTTGTGGGTACTCATCGAGCTGACCCGACTTTAGTCACCATCTGTATAGTATGTATGTATGTATAGTATATACCCGTGATCACCTGCCAAGTGATCACGGCCTGATAGTATAGCAAGGCAGACTGACAAGAATGTAGGGCCAATGATGATAAACTAGCATCCTATACTAAGCATTTAGGATTGCGGGCAAGGAATCAATGACTGTAGCAACAATGGCAGGCTATGCAACAGAATAGGAGTAACCGAACAGTAACATGCTACACTACTCTAATGCAAGCAGAATAGAGAAGAATAGGCGATATCTGGTGATCAAAGGGGGGGCTTGCCTGGTTGCTTTGGCAAGAAGGAGAGGTCGTCAACTACATAGTCGTACTGGGTAGCAGCGGCGTCGGTCTCGTAGTCTACCAAGAGAAGAGGGGGAACAAAACAATAAATACAGTGCAAACATAAGTAAGACGACGCAAGACATGACAAAGAGCGGTGCTAGGTGTTCCCTAACGCGGTAGTAGGTGATACCGGCGAAAGGGGGAAAACATCCGGGAAAGTATCCCCGGAGTTTCCCGTTTTCGGACAGGTGAATCGGAGGGGGAAAGTTGCGTGTTCGCTATGCTAGGGATGTTTGGCGGACGAACGGGCTGCGTATTCGGATTCGTCTCATCATTCTGAGCAACTTTCATGTTGAAAATAATTTAATCCGAGTTACGGATTAAAAGATATGATTTTCTAAAGATTTTATTAATTTCTGGAATTTAATTAATTATTTAATTTAATTCGAAATTGGATTTATGACATCAGTATGATGTCATCCTAACGTCACCAGTCAACTGGGTCCCACTGGTCAGTGACACATTTTAATTAAACATTTTAATTAACCTAATTAGTATTAATTAGGGGTGGGCCCCACTGTCATTGACTACTTAATTAACTAATTAACAGATCAGGTTAATTAGGTAACTAATGTGTAATTAGTTTAATTAGTTGTTTAATTTAATTAATCAAAATTAATTAAGTTAATTAATTTATTTATTTTATTTTTATTCTTAATTACGTTATGGGGCGGGCCCCACATGTCATAGGGCCATAGGGGCCTAACGGGCGTGCGGGCTCACGGGCGCGGCCACGAGCGCCCACCGGGGCAAGCCCAGGCGATGGCCTCGGGCGCGGCCAGTGGCGCGGCCACCGGCGACAAGGAGGCAGCCAGGGGCGGCGAGGTAGCGGGACGGCACGCACGTGGTCCCGGCGAGGTGCGGGCGCGGCGGCCGTCAGCGGGGAAGGCGGGAGCAGCGCACGGGGGCTGTGGGCGGAGCGGGACGGCGGCGTGGACGGCAACAGCCGCAGGTGGCACGAGCAGTGACGAGCACGACGGGGCGCGCGGATAATCCGCGGGTGCGCGCGTGCTCACCGCGAGCACGAGCACCGGGCGGCACGTGCACGACTGCGGGACGGTGCGAGGAGCAAGAGGAAGAGAGGCCGGGGGCCTCACCGCGGATCCGTAGGGTCAAGGCAGCGGGGCTCGGGGAGGTCGACGGGGACGAGGCGGCGGAGAGGAGGCAGGCCGGTGGGGAGGAGGAAGCAGGCCGGCGAGGTGGCTCCGGCGATGTCGTCATGCGGCGAGGGCGAGGCGGCATCGAGCAGCGTCAGTGTTCGGGCGGCGAGCGACGGCCTCCGGGGTCGGGGAGGTGACGAGGCGGTCCGGCGGGGAGGTGGCGTCCGCGAGGTGGTGGCGAGACAAGGCGGCGACGACGGAGGCTGGCGCGACGGTGACCGCGGGGTCAGGCGCCGTGGGGGTTCCTTCCCCCGATCCCGATCTGGATCGGGAAGGGGAAGAGAGACGTGGGGGAGGAGTGGGTTAGGGTTCGGTGTCCCCTGGTTGGGTTAGTAGGTGAGGTGGGGTGGGCCGGTCCGGCCGAGCCGGCCTGTAGCTAGCTGGGCCATTCGGCCCAGGGAGAGGGGTTCTTTTCTTTTGTCTTTTTTTTAGTTTTTTTTTCTGTTTTTGTAGTTTCTTTTCTTTTTTATTTATTTTCAATTATCTAGGTATTTTATAAAAAATGTGTTTGCTTTATTATAATTACCCAGGCATTTAACTGCACACCCCGAACATTTTAGTTTAATATTTTGAAAACTTTGTCGTTTGACATTATTTGAATTTGAATTTGAAACGTTTTCGAATCAACCCGAGATTAACTACAGTGACCGAGGTGACATGGCATCATTAACGTGAGATTACTGTAGCATGATTATCCTTGCGTCACAATTCTCCTCCACTACAAGAAATCTCGTCCCGAGATTTAAGAGGGGAGTAAGGGGGAAGTTCTAGTTACGATATGCTAACGGATCTTCTCATTCTGGCTTGCTCTTCTCGAAGAGACCGATCCAATACATTGATGTCTTCATTTCTCTGCGTCAGGTCATCATGATGAAGTCGACATCCTTTCTTCGGGATATTCATCGTACTTACGAATAGGTAACAGGGCAGATCGGTAACGACAGAATGCTATAAGGGTAATAATCTGGGATTAACCCATGAATGAGCATATGAGTACCTCTCGAGTTGAACAAATAAAACATATCAAGAATAAAGTTTGAAGGTACAATAAGAAGTTTCAAGCAGCCAGGCAATCGTTCAATGCCTAGTCAGAAGGTGAAAGGGGTTTGAAGCGACGGGATAATTATTGTGTTCAATGCCAGAATTGATGATCTCATCGGAAGGTGGCTCATGAATTATCTATGAGTCCACGCAGGAGGGATAACTTTGGGAATAGGGGGTGTACAGGAGACTCAGGTTTCGATCCTGTGGAACTGTGGGTTATGGGCCCACCATGTGGTTGAAAGTAGGAAGGGGGCCGACATCTTGCATGGCCACGATAGCAAGGCGTGTCAGAGGGTAGCCTGTCAGTTATGTCTGCAACAACATCGATACCAAGGGCGAGGGACGAAGACAACCATTTTCCTGCTCGTTTGAACGAGGCGGGCCAATAGGCAAGGTTCTCGTCCATCGGTGGCTACCGAAATGTCATCAATAATAGTAACAGGGTTTTGCTGACGAAATTGTGCACCGAGGTGTTTGCATAAGCAGTGAATCATTACTGCTTAGACTATATAGATCACAAGAGAGGTCAAACAAACCAATGGAAAGGAAAAGTGATTATCAGGTTTAAACAGAACAATGGAAAGGAAAATGTGTTTAAACACATATTTCAAGGGTATATCCTTACCAAGGACAAGTAGAGAATGATACCCATGACATGAGACCAAAGGCATGACCATTCAGATAAAAGGGATAAGAAGAATCATGATATGTACCCATACAATGGTGTTTGGATAACTGATAAGGAAAATTTAGCACTGTGCTTCAAATGTTCTTATTGATGATAGGAGTACCACATACATGCTTCGAGATAGCATTGACATGGTCTTCAAGCAAAGGTCGGTCTTTGCATACGCAAAGGATTCATCAGGAACAACTTATAAAATAAGTCTTACAATTTCCACACGGCAGAATGACTAACCTTGCCAAAAAGGAAACTATAACAATAGGTCCTCCGGCCAGGTGTGCTGGACATGCCATCACCTTACCGGGTCATAAAAGACCAATGTTATAACTCTTGGAAATGTCGCAACCATCATATCTGACCGAGGTTCAGATCCGATTGGTGTCAAGATACCTCTGACTTAGGATGCCAGAGAAGAAAAGATGCAACACAAATGACGAGACAACACTGTAAGATTCTTGGGAAATGTACAATGGAAGCGAGTTCCGAAGCAAGAGTTCATCATTAATCCAAGGAGAGATGAGGAGGTGGCTGATGGATTCAGCAACATTTCGTCAAGATATCCAAAAAGATGGCTTTCCATAGTCATGTGAACAAGGAGATAACATTTGTCAAATCAAATGATATAATGGTGTGCTAGAGGAAAGCATACACAATTAAACATTGATCGAAAAGTGCATCCAAAATATGGACTAAGTAACATGATCAATGTTAGAATGATGAGTCAATAATCAACACATGAAGAAAGAAACTATCATTCATAACTTACAAGCAATAGGGTTGCTAGAAGTTTTGAATTCACAAATCATAGTTCATTTTTTGGCATTCCGGTTATAAATAACACGGGGACCAAGAAGGAATGGTGATGGTGAGAAGCATCACTTGTATCAGGAATTCTCAAGAGGTGGTAAAATTCTCACGACATTCTTGACATAAAAGATGGCAATACTCCAAGGTAAAGGAGAACAAATGTTGGATAGCAAGGTATAACACAAAACACGAACCAGTTTGTGTTGGGGGAAGGTAAGAATGTTGTCGATGATTACACAAATCATCGAGGGGCAAGGATGGTATTTCCCGTCATGAATTCGATTGATATCTTGGAAGAGCTCAGAATGCTGATGATGATCACGACACATTTGTCAAGAGATTCCATGAAGATGTAATAGATCGGCGATGACATCAAGTCAAAGGAATGATGGAGCGGAAGGTTATTGGAACCATGGATACGACACAAACTCGAAATCAAGCTTGCTATTCAAGGCGAAATGCTATGACAAGTAAGGTCGACATAAGCTAAGCTCATCGTCGAAAATTGTGCTCCGGGAATAAAGAGCAGGTAGCACAGTTAAAATTTAGCACGATAATGATATAGCCGACCAGGCTAGGAATGACTTGAAGGATTAATAAACTCATAAGCAACAAAGATTACTTAGAGTTATTGAACCGTAGTGCAGACTCGGTTCACATATCGGTGTTCTCGGTTGACGACAACCCAGAACCTAGGAAAATTGGAATCGGTGAGAAATAACAGTTGATGAAGAACCCATAAAAAGTTATGCAGTTCCATGATATTTTCTAGATACCAGAGTGTAATACTCGATGGTAGATCAAAGTAAAGGTTGGACAGGTGCAAAGATCTGCAGAAGACAAGTACTTCAACTTGTCCGAGAAATGGTATTTAAAGGAGAACATGGCCAGAACAACGATTGCAAAATGCCAGATCCCAGATATAAGATAAACTTATACCAAGGAAATATTTATTTGAAGAGAAGCTTTAATGATACGATCTACATTGTTTCCATGGGCATGAATACAAAGGTTCAAGGTCGACTCCCACTTCCTCAATGCATAACCTTACATTGACCTCTCATATTTCGAAAATGACATTAGTTGTGGAAAGTTTTACCTGGTGCAATACCAAATAAGTATGACCCGTGAAATCTTTCGGGTTTGCACATATTGGGGAAGGCATTGGTTCAACCCATCGGGGCTTCTTAGGAACATATACCACAAGCTTCAAGAGTAAATATCACCAGCTCGAAAGCAGAGCATGGTTGACAAAAGGAGAGGATACCATTTACCAAAGGCATTATGTATCATAGAAAGAACTCACAAGGTGATTAATTATGAAGGACATTGTCGGATAATAATCCAAAAGTGGATAAGGTGATCCACAATGGAGCTGATGTGAGTATCGATACCCAATTAGAGGACGAAGAATGCAATGCATCGGTTTATAGAACATCTGAATAATTCAATGTTTAATTAGCAAAGGAATTATGATTTTCAAATCAAGGGATCGGGAGAAAATGCTCTGATCAAGGATGGAGAAGTTGAATAGACTTAGGGGTACAATCGATGGCAATCTGATTGGCCGAGAACCAGCTCATGTTCGAAAGACGTCTAAGCCGGAAAGGTAATTTATCAGGATCAACTGATGATTGCATGCATTCGCACACATATAGAATCAACAGATTTAAAATGATAGTGACAAAGGATGCCAATAAGATTACTAGACTTATGGGATTAACCATAATGCAAGCAAGCAAGAATTTCAAGAGCAATAGGCTACTCAGGATTTTCGGAAGTTCGAATATTATTTTGAAGAACTTAGTGAAACACACAAACAACTAGGGATGGGCGGATACTCGGTAAGTGCGAGAAATTATCCATAGGGGTGTATATGTGGATAATGAACTGCAAGGCAGTAGGTACAAAGTATTCTCGGAATAATAGAGAGAATTTCCGAGGTATCTTGTAATAACAAGATCAACTGGGAATGAAGTTATGGACGACAAGTGTATGTAGCTTTCCATAGGGATTTATCGGTGGTATGGAATTGCAACGGCGAAGGGCACAAGGGTCTCGGGGAAACATCGGAGAGTATTGTCAGAATCTTCTGTTGAAGCGGTCGATCATCTGTAATGAAGGGGCTCTCTGGCAGGAAGTGATAACGAGAACCTAGAGTTAAATTTCAGCAAAATCATTTAACCCGAATAGAAGAGAGATTAGAATCCCAGAGTATGGACGAGGAATAAAAGATCCTAATACCACCCAATGGCGACGTGGGCCCAGGGGCCGCACAGCCAAGTTAGTAGAACAATTTTCATCGACTAGACTCAACTTCGGCCAAGGAGTGTGGAAGGGGGATTCCTACAGGCAGTCGGCTCTGATACCAACTTGTGACGCCCCCGATTCAATCATACACTAATCATGCATGCAAACATGTACGATCAAGATCAGGGACTCACGGGAAGATATCACAACACAACTCTAAAAACATAAATAAGTCATACAAGCATCATAATACAAGCCAGGAGCCTCGAGGGCTCGAATACAAGTGCTCGATCATAGACGAGTCAGCGGAAGCAACAATATCTGAGTACAGACATAAGTTAAACAAGTTGCCTTAAGAAGGCTAGCACAAACTGGGATACAGATCGAAAGAGGCGCAGGCCTCCTGCCTGGGATCCTCCTAACTACTCCTGGTCGTCGTCAGCAGCCTGCACGTAGTAGTAGGCACCTCCAGTGTAGTAGTCGTCGTCGACGGTGGCGTCTGGCTCCTGGGCTCCAGCATCTGGTTGCGACAACCAGGAAGAAGGGAAAGGGGGAAAAGGGGGAGAAAGCAACCGTGAGTACTCATCCAAAGTACTCGCAAGCAAGGAGCTACACTACATATGCATGGGTATATGTGTAAAGGGCCATATCAGTGGACTGAACTGCAGAATGCCAGAATAAGAGGGGGATAGCTAATCCTGTCGAAGACTACGCTTCTGGCAGCCTCCGTCTTGCAGCATGTAGAAGAGAGTAGAATTAAGTCCTCCAAGTAGCATCGCATAGCATAATCCTACCCGGCGATCCTCCCCTCGTCGCCCTATTAGAGAACGATCACCGGGTTGTATCTGGCACTTGGAAGGGTGTGTTTTATTAAGTATTCGGTTCTAGTTGTCATAAGGTCAAGGTACAACTCCAAGTCGTCCTGTTACCGAAGATCACGGCTATTCGAATAGATTAACTTCCCTGTAGGGGTGCACCACATAACCCAACACGCTCGATCCCATTTGGCCGGACACACTTTCCTGGGTCATGCCCGGCCTCGAAAGATCAACACGTCGCAGCCCCACCTAGGCACAACAGAGAGGTCAGCATGCCGATCTAAATCCTATACGCGCAGGGGTCTGGGCCCATCGCCCATTGCACACCTGCACGTTGCGTGGGCGGCCGGAAGCAGACCTAGCAACCTGCATTACAAAGGAAGTCACGTTATGCGGTCCAATCTGGCGCGCGCCGCTCAATCACTGACGTCACAAAGGCTTTGGCTGATACCACGACGCCGAGTGCCCATAACTGTTCCCGCGTAGTTGGTTAGTGCGTATAGGCCAGTAGCTAGACTCAGATCAAATACCAAGATCTTGTTAAGCGTGTTAAGTATCCGCGAACGTCGAACAGGGCCAGGCCCACCTGTCTCCTAGGTGGTCTCAACCTGCCATGTTGCTCCGCCACAAAGTAACAGTCGGGGGCCATCGGGAACCCAGGCCCACCTCTACCGGGATGGAGCCACCTGTCCTTTCAGCCCCCTCATCAAAATCACTTGCGGGTACTCATCGAGCTGACCCGACTTTAGCCACCATCTGTATAGTATGTATGTATGTATAGTATATACCCGTGATCACCTCCCAAGTGATCATGGCCTGATAGTATAGCAAGGCAGACTGACAAGAATGTAGGGCCAATGATGATAAACTAGCATCCTATACTAAGCATTTAGGATTGCGGGCAAGGTATCAATGACTGTAGCAACAATGGCAGGCTATGCAACAGAATAGGAGTAACCGAACAGTAACATGCTACACTACTCTAATGCAAGCAGAATAGAGAAGAATAGGCCGATATCTGGTGATCAAAGGGGGGGGCTTGCCTGGTTGCTTTGGCAAGAAGGAGAGGTCGTTCAACTCCGTAGTCGTACTGGTAGCAGCGGCGTCGGTCTCGTAGTCTACCGGAGAGAGAGGGGAAGAAACAATAAATGCAGTGCAAAACATAAGTAAGACGATGCAAGACATGACAAAGAGCGGTGCTAGGTGTGCCCTAACGCGGTAGTAGGTGAAACCGGTGAAAGGGGAAAACATCCGGGAAATTATCCCCGGAGTTTCGCATTTTCGGACAAGTGAATCGGAGGGGGAAAGTTGTGTGTTCGCTATGCTAGGGATGTTTGGCGGACGAACGGGCTGCGTATTCGGATTCATCTCATCATTCTGAGCAACTTTCATGTTGAAAATAATTTAATCCGAGTTGCGGATTAAAAGATATGATTTTCTAAAGAATTTATTAATTTCTGGAATTTAATTAATTATTTAATTTAATTCGAAATTGGATTTATGACATCAGTATGATGTCATGCTGACGTCAGCAGTCAACAGGGGTTGACTGGTCAACCTGACCAGTGGGTCCCACTGGTCAGTGACACATTTTAATTAAACATTTTAATTAACCTAATTAGTATTAATTAGGGGTGGGCCCCACTTTCATTGATTACTTAATTAACTAATTAACAGATCAGGTTAATTAGGTAACTAACATGTAATTAGTTTAATTAGTTGTTTAATTTAAATTAATTAAGTTAACTAATTATTTTAGTTTATTTTTATTCTTAATTACGTTCTGGGGCGGGCCCCACATGTCATAGGGCCATAGGGGCCTAACGGGCGTGCGGGCCTGCGGGCTCACAGGCGCGGCCACGAGCGCCCACCGTGGCGAGCCCAGGCGATGGCCTCGGGCGCGGCCAGTGGCGCGGCCGCCGGCGACAAGGAGGCAGCCAGGGGCGGCGAGGTAGCGGGACGGCACGCGCGTGGTCCCGGCGAGGTGCGGGCGCGGCGGCCATCAGCGGGGAAGGCGGGAGCAGCGCACGGGGGCTGCGGGCAGAGCGGGACGGTGGCGTGGACGACAACAGCCGCAGGTGGCACGAGCGGCGACGGGCACAACGGGGCACGCGGATAACGCGCGGGTGCCCGCATGCTCACCGCGAGCACGAGCACCGGGCGGCGCGTGCACGACTGCGGGACGGCGCGAGGAGCAAGGGGAAGAGAGGCCGGGGGCCTCACCGCGGATCCGTAGGGTCAAGGCAGCGGGGCTCGGGGAGGTCAACGGGGACGAGGCGGCGGAGAGGAGGCAGGCCGGTGGGGAGGAGGAAGCAGGCCGGCGAGGTGGCCCCGGCGACGTTGTTGTGCCGCGAGGGCGAGGCGGCATCGGGCAGCGTCAGTGTTCGGGCGGCGAGTGGCGGCCTCTGGAGTCGGGGAGGTGACGAGGCGGTCCGGCGGGGAGGTGGCGTCCGCGAGGTGGTAGCGAGACGAGGCGGCGACGACGGAGGCTGGCACGACGGCGACCGCGGGGTCGGGCGCCGTGGGGGTTCCTTCCCCCGATCCCGATCTGGATCGGGGAGGGGAAGAGAGACGTGGGGAAGGAGTGGGTTAGGGTTCGGTGTCCCCTGGGTGGGTTAGTAGGTGAGGTGGGGTGGGCCGGTCCGACCGAGCCGGCTTGTAGCTAGCTGGGCCATTCGGCCCAGGGAGAGGGGTTCTTTTCTTCTGTCTTTTTTTAGTTTTGTTTTCTGTTTTTGTAGTTTCTTTTCTTTTTTATTTATTTTCAATTATCTAGGTATTTTGTAAAAATGTGTTTGCTTTATTATAATTACCCAGGCATATAACTGCACACCCCGAACATTTTAGTTTAATATTTTGAAAACTTTGTCGTTTGACATTATTTGAATTTGAATTTGAAACATTTTCGAATCAACCCGAGATTAACTACAGTGACCGAGGTGACATGGCATCATTAATGTGAGATTACTGTAGCATGATTATCCGGGCGTCACACCGGGCCAAGGAGCAAGCCAGGAGAAGTGATGCGGCCGCTCTGAAGGCAGACGAAGAATTAAAAGCCGAACAGGCTGCTCATCGCCAGAGTGAGGATAAAATAGCCAACATGGCACTTGAGCTGCAAAATGCCGCCAGCCGATATGAGCTTCTTGAAAGGTAAAATCAAACGAAGACGACTGACCTAAAGAAGGCCTTGCAAGTAGCAAAGGAAACTCGCTCTGAAATCAGAGCGGTGCGGGAGGAGCTTCGGCAAGCCGGTGATATCGCGGCAGGGAGGCCCTTTTTATTGCGAACGAAGTTCGGCGATTCGAGGTATGCCTGTAACGCCCCAGATTCGATGCACCAGGTGTCTGTCAGTTATTTGCCGTCGTTGCCATGTCATTTGCTTGCGTGTTGCATTTTGCCATGTCATCATCTGCATTTCATCTGCATGTTTTTCAAAACTTGCATCCGTTCGGGTTCTCCCGGTTCTCTCCGTTGTCCGTTCGGAGTCCGGACCTCTCGCGCGCGCCCGTCGCCCCTCTCAGACCTTGTTTTCGTGAGCGGGTGTTAAACTTTCTCGAAATGTCCCGAGGTTTGCCAAGCGGCCTTGGTACACCACCGGTAGACCGCCAGTCAAGTTTCGTGCCATTTGGAGTCCGTTTGATACTCCAACGGTTAACCGCGTAGCCCGAAACCCCCCTTTCTCTTTGCAGCCCAACACCCTTCCAAACTGGCCCAAAACCCATCCTAACCTCCTCCATGCTCTCGGTCGTTCGATCACGATCGCGTGGCCGAAAACCGCTCCTCATTTGGACTTTCCTAGCTCCCTCTACCTATAAATCAGTCCCTTCCCCTGAATTTTTCGGGCAAACCCTAGATCTATCCCTTCCGCGCCGCCGGACATGTCCGCCCGGCGACCGGACGTGTCCGCCCCGCTCCCCCCGTCCAATCGTGGCCTGCCACGTGGCGAGCCGCCGTCCTCCGCCGCCACAGCCCGCCGGGGCCCGACCGCGGCCCGCCCGGGCCGTATCTGGGCCCGCGCTGCCCCGTGCCCCGCCGCCCGTGCATGGCGCCCGACCCCGCCGGCGGCGTGCGTCCCCGCCATCAGGCGCTGTCTCCGCCGGAGCGACCCCGCCGCCGTGACATCTTCCCCGCCGCCGTCCAGGGAGCTCACCGGAGCCCCGCCGCCTCGTTCCGCGTCCGCCTCCGCCCGCGCGCCCCCTCACCTCCTCCTCGCGCCGGTCGCCGTCGTCCGGGGCCCCGCCGCCCGCCGCCGCCTCGCCGGCGCCAGCAACCGCCGCCTCGCCTCGTGCCGCCTCCGCCGGCCTCATTCTCCGCGCCAACCCCGCCGCCGTCTCGCCTCGTCGCCGGCAATCGCCGCCCCGCGCCGCTGGAAGCCTCGCCGGCCTCCTCCCCGCGTCTCCCTCGCTGGAGAGCTCGTCGGAGCTCTCCTCCGGTCAGATCCGTCCAGGTGGGACGAGATCCACCGGGTTCTCCATCCAGACGCGTTCCCACACCCGGATCCCTCCGTCCCAGGATCTCCTCGTCCCGCGTTGAGTTTCGCGGAGGTAAAAATCTGCAAGTCCCCGAAATATTTCGCATAATGTTGCCCTGTTCAGCGCATCATAACTCCATGCATACTACTCCAATTTGTGCGTGTAATATGTCAAATTGTTCGTCTCAACGAGTACTTCATTTCATTCCATTGCATCATGTTCGTTTGAGCTCATCTTGATGCCCGAATCTTCGTTGCAAAAGTGCTATGTGATGTTAATCTGTTGAAACTGTTATAACATGCTCATTTGTCATTTTTTCCATGTTTGATGTGTGCATCCTATGAGGTTGATGTCTACATGTGTTTTGATATATGTCATGCCATCTTTATAGTGGTGTATGCCATGTATTTTTGTGATCAATTTGGTGACTAGCACAAGCATGCAAACTAGGCTTCGTAATGTTGCTGATTTTAGTCCCTGTTCTGCTGTTATTTTGATGCCATTTAAACTTGATGCTACAGATAGATCCATGCATATTTTGAGATACTTCCGTAAGGATGTTTTGAACATATGGTTTTGCTATATCCATCCATGACCATGGTTGAAATTATGGAGTAGTCTAGCATGTCATTTTCGTGCTCTACTTTTGCTACAAAATGTTTCCTGGCAGATTGTTTACATGTTATTCAATTTTGCCAAGGTTGTTGTAGTTGATCCTTGCATGATATGAACTTGTTCTTGCCTTGGTTTGTTTCATAAACATGTATTCTTGCTGATGCTATGATTATCTTGTCATGCAATGACTTGTGGTGAGTGAATCAAGCTTGTTAAGTAGTGTACTCGCTGTTGTTGTTTTGCTAGGCTGAATCTGTTATTTCGTGATGCTATGTAAACCTGCTGCTACAAGTCATTCTATGCATAATCTAGAGATGTTCACTAAGGATATTTTGTTATACATGTCATGCTCTATACATCCATGCCCCTGGTTGCATTTATAGCTTGCTGTAGCTTGTTGTAATCTTGCTCCAAAGTTGCTAAATAATGTTGCTGTCAGCCTGTTAACATTAAGTTTAGTTGTTGCCATGATTGTTGTTAGTGATCCATGCACCCTATGAACTTGCTCTTGCCATGCCTAGCTTCATAAATATGTCTTCTTACTGTTGGTTGTCCTGCCATGCCATGTAATTCTATGTAGTGAGTGGTACAAGCTCACCAACATGCCTACTTATCGTTGTTCCTGCCATGTATAAATTTGTCATATAACTTGCCATGTTTACATGGGTGCCATTATATTTTCTGTTCCCTTTTGGCTCATGGTCAGTAAGGGACTCTTGTTCTATGCAATTAGTAGATTCATGCCATGCCTTTGTTTGCCATGATAAGTTCATGTAACATGTTGTTTGATAGCTCTAAACATTGCAACCTGATGTTATTTTCTGCAAAGTCTGAACTGTTATTATTTGCAATCTTGCCATGTGTGTTTGAGCATGTTCTAGTGATTTATGGAGATAGATCAGTGTTCATGTTTTGTTATGCTTTACCTGTACATCATGCCCATGCCTTTTGTTTTCTTGTTGAGGTCATGTAGCATGTTGTTTCGATGCTTGCAATATGCCTAGTTGCTGTTTTGGACAGATCGTTGTTATAACTTGTATAGTGTGTATGGGTTGAACCGTTGCTCCGTTTTGAGTGTGCTCTATATGAAACTTGCTTAGAATTGCATGTCGTTCCATATTATCATGTTGCATCCTTGTTTTGAGGTGTTTGCTTAATGTTTGTATGCATTTTGCATCAATGCCATGTTTGACTTGTTTTGCTCATATCTTCTAGGTCGTACCTCCGAATTAAATGAACTTTATATGTAACTTGACTAGAATCTCGTGTAGATCATCTTGGTGCATCTTAACTTGCTATTTAACAACTTGAACATAAGGTTTATTCAGATCTGTACCAATTTGGAAATATGCATATGAGGACTTACCGGATTTGTTATATGTTGTTTTCGGCCTCATTTAAACTTGCTTTGATGTGTTGCTCTTGTTTGCATCATCTCTTGCCATGAGTAGATTCATGTAGTCTTGTCATGCATCATGCTTGGTTTTGCATCATGCCTTGTTCATGTGTGGTGTGTTTACTATGTTGTGTGCTTCTTCTCGATAGTTCCTGTTTCGTTGCGATCGTGAGGATTCGTTCGTCTATGCTTGGTTCATCTTCGTGGCTTCATCTTCTTCATGGACTCGTTCTTATTCCTAGCGGGATTTCAGGCAAGATGACAGCTACCCTAGATCTCACTACTATCATTGCTATGCTAGTTGCTTCGTTCTATCGCTATGCTGCGTTACCTATCTTTCGCTCATCAAGCCTCCCAAATTGCCATGAACCTCTAACCTTTGACACCCTTCCTAGCAAACTGTTTCTTGGCTATCTTACCGCGTTGCTCAGCCCCTCTTATAGCATTGTTAGTTGCAGGTGAAGTTGAAGATTACTCCATGGTGGACAGGATTTTGTTGGGATATCACAATATCTCTTATATTATTAATGCATCTATATATTTGGTAAAGGGTGGAAGGCTCGGCCTTATGCCTGGTGTTTTGTTCCACTCTTGCTGCCATAGTTTCCGTCATACCGGTGTTATGTTCCCGGATTTTGCGTTCCTTACGCGGTTGGGTGATTTATGGGACCCCCTTGACAGTTCGCTTTGAATAAAACTCCTCCAGCAAGGTCCAACATTGGTTTTACCATTTGCCTCACCACCACCTACATTTCCCTTGGGAGTAATTAACCCAAGGGTCATCTTTATTATAGCCCCCCCCCCCCCGAGCCAATGCTTGTCTAATTGTTGGTCCGAACCAGAGCCACTTGCAGCGCCACCTCGGGGAAACTTGAGGGATGGTTTTAGTTGTACGTAGTGTTCATCCGGTGTTGTCCTGAGAATGAGATATGTGCAGCTCCTATCGGGATTGTCGGCGCATCGGGCGGTCTTGCTGGTCTTGTTTTACCATTGTTGAAATGTCTTGTAAACCGGGATTCTGAGTCTGATCGGGTCTTCCTGGGAGAAGGTATATCCTTCGTTGATCGCGAGAGCTTATCATGGGCTAAGTTGGGACACCCCTGCAGGGTATAATCTTTTGAAAGTCGTGCCCGCGGTTATGCGGCAGATGGGAATTTGTTAATTTCCGGTTGTAGATAACTTGACACCAGATACGAATTAAAATGCATCAACCGCGTGTGTAGCCGTGATGGTCTCTTTTTGGCGGAGTCCGGGAAGTGAACACGGTTTTGGGTTATGTTTGACGTAAGTTGGAGTTCAGGATCACTTCTTGATCATTGCTAGTTTCACGACCGTTCCGTTTGCTCTCTTCTCGCTCTTATTTGCGTATGTTAGCCACCATATATGCTTAGTCGCTGCTGCAACCTCACCACTTTACCCCATCCTTTCCCTTTAAGCTTTGCTAGTCTTGATACCCATGGTAATGGGATTGCTGAGTCCTCGTGGCTCACAGATTACTACAACAACAGTTGCAGGTACAGGTTTATGCGATGATCATGACGCGAGAGCGATGTTTGCTTGTTTTGGAGTTCTTCTTCTACTTCTTCTTCAATCAGGGATAGGTTCCAGGTCGGCAGCCTGGGCTAGCAGGGTGGATGTCATTTGAGTTTCTGTTTGTGTTTCATCTGTAGGCGGATGATGCTCTTATGTATTGTGATGTTGTATTCGTGTGGCATTGTATGCCTCTTGTCTGTATCCCCATCTATTATGTAATGTTGATGTAATGATATCCACCTTGCAAAAGCGTTTCAATATGCGATTCTATCCTTGGTGGGACCTTCGAGTCTCTTTAGGATAGTATCGCATACTGGGTGTGACAAGTTGGTATCAGAGCCTCGACCGACCTTAGGAGCCCCCTTGATTGATCGTGTAGTTTGTCCGTTGTTGAGTCTAGAAGAAAACTATTTTTCATAGTCTAGTTATATCGGAGAGTAGGAATTCTTTTTACTCCTCTGCCCCTTCGTTGCTTTGGTTAGGAATCTTGACATAGGTGTTTTGAATTACTCCTCTTCCCCTTCAAATTTTTCTTTAGGATCACGCAGTTGGTTTTCTGATCGTTGGTTCTCAGCTCTTTTCTTTCGGTGCATTTCTCGTCAAGTTGACTCGACCCTCTTCATCGTTGCCAAGTTCAATCCTCAGTTGTTTTCTTTTCCCACCCGTCCTCCCTTCTTCTTCTCGGAAACAGAGTCTGTAATCGAGTATCCACCCTTCTCGTGCGAAGTCTTTGCTTTATTTCCTCAATGATTTCAACCGGTGTTTTATCTTCAAGATATTCGTCGTTTCTCTCTTCCAAGTTGCCTTTGTTTTCCCGCCCTCCCACCCTCTTCTTCCCGGAGCCCGAGTCTGTTTCGAGCATCAATTTCATTAGTGTGGTGCCTCTTCAGCCTTCCGTGAATTATTTCAACCAGTGAATTCTCGTTTTGTGCGGCATTCTCCATCTCTTTTCCGGTGGATTCAATTCTAATTTTCGGTAGTGATTATATTCTTTCCCTCGGCTCAAGTGTTTTCCTTGCTCGTTTGCATCTCGCCATTCAATCATTCCGGAGTTCAAGACATCTCAGAAGATTTGTCTGTGTTCCAATTAATTCGAGGTTGTCACCTCATTCTAATATTTCAATTGTTCTGGTGCATCATCTATCTTTTCAACAGTGTTTTCTATTTAGTGGGCCCTAACCCACAGGTCTTTTCCCACGATCTTACCTGACTCTTCTAATTTCCCCGGAGCTATTCTTAAATTCTTTTCAAAGTATGACGTAAGTATGAATTTCATCAGTCAGTTGCCTTCTCCAAGATCTCGGTCAAATTATTTTCATTGTTGGCTCAACCTCTTTGCTTTTCATTCTCCCGGAGTACCTCAGTAATTTTGGTGGTGCTTCTCGTCGTCTTATGAAGACCGAAGAAGAGTTCCTCTTAAATCTTGTTCATTCTCTCGAAGTTTCGCGGTTCTAGCCTCTTGTTATCCTCTCGAATTATTCCATTTGGCAGATATTCTTTCTTACCCATCCGGAGTATTTCAGAAGTTGTTCTCCCATTTCTTTTCACCGGAGGCCATCGTTCAAGAAGAATTCTTCGTCCTCACATTTCAGCTACCGTTATCCAATTATCACGGTGTTTCATTCAAGTGTTCTTTAATCAGCTCATGTTCTCTTTGTCCTTTTGCATCTAACCCCCTCAAGCATATTGGTTCTTCTAATTCTTCCGGTGATTATTTCTCTTTCGTCAGTCATTTCCGAATTCTAACGATGGTTCGTTCAATATTCTTTTTCCTTGATTATCATATCAATTCATTCGTTCTTTTCAATCCTACCGGTGGTTCATGAAGACCTTCTCAAGTTTGCGGTATGTCACTTCTCAATTCTTTTCAAGAAGAATAAGTAGTGTGCAAAAATCCATTGCTTGTCATCAATTTAATTTGATGAAGGATAAGCATACAATAAATCTTATTCTTATTTCATCCAAGTGATTAATCCCTTCCTTCGGAGTTTGTTCTTAATGAATAAATTCTAGTTCCAAGTGTTTTTCATCTTTTCTTTCTCGGAGTTCAAAGTTTTCCTTGGCCATCTCGTCGGAACCCCCATCGGAATCATCGCAAGGCTCATCTTATTCTTTCATCCTTCAGTCTTATCTCGTCATCCTTTTGGTACCGGAGTTTTTCATGGTGGTTCTTCATGATTTAATTCATTCTTCAAGAGTTCATCAAGTGTCATTCCATTTTGTGAAGTTCGTGTTCTATTCTTTCCTTGTTCAACCGGAGTGCTGTCTAAATCCTTTCAGTCTTATTCGTTTCTTATCTCATTCTAACTGGAGTGGTTTCAAAGTCTATCCGATTCCGTGAGCTTTCGATTCTCGTCATTCTCGTTGTTCCTCTCTTCTTCTCGAGTGTTCTCGATTCTTTGCTTCTTCTCTTGAGTTCTTGTTTCACCTCATCCCTTTTCCCTTCCGTCTCGGTCCTAAGATCTCGGGACGAGATCTTTTGTTAGTGGAGGAGTGTTGTAACGCCCCGGATTCGATGCGCCAGGTGTCTATCAGTTATTTGCCGTCGTTGCCATGTCATTTGCTTGCGTGTTGCATTTTTCCATGTCATCATCTGCATTTCATCTGCATGTTTTTCAAAACTTGCATCCGTTCGGGTTCTCCCGGTTCTCTCCTTTGTCCGTTCGGAGTCCGGACCTCTCGCGCGCGCTCGTCGCCCCTCTCAGACCTTGTTTTCGTGAGCGGGTGTTAAACTTTCTCTGAATGTCCCGAGGTTTGCCAAGCGGCCTTGGTACACCACTGGTAGACCGCCTGTCAAGTTTCGTGCCATTTGGAGTCCGTTTGATACTCCAACGGTTAACCGCATAGCCCGAAACCCCCCTTTCTCTTTGCAGCACAATACCCTTCCAAACTGGCCCAAAACCCATCCTAACCTCGTCCATGCTCTCGGTCGTTCGATCACGATCGCGTAGCCGAAAACCGCTCCTCATTTGGACTCTCCTAGCTCCCTCTACCTATAAATTAGTCCCTTCCCCCGAATTTTTCACGCAAACCCTAGATCCATCCCTTCCGCGCCGCCGGACATGTCCGCCCGGCGATCGGACGTGTCCGCCCCGCTCCCCCCGTCCAATCGTGGCCTGCCACATGGCGAGCCGCCATCCTCCGCCGACGCAGCCCGCCGGGGCCCGACCGCGGCCCGCCCGGGCCAGATCTTGGCCCACACTGCCCCGCGCCCCGCCGCCCGTGCTTGGCGCCCGACCCCGCCGCCGGCGTGCATCCCCGCCGTCGAGCGCCGTCTCCGCCGGAGCGACCCCGTCGCCGCGAACTCTTCCCCACCGCCGTCCAGGGAGCTCGCCGGAGCCCCGCCGCCTCATTCCACGTCCGCCTCCGCCCGCGCGCCCCTCGCCTCCTCCTCGCGCCGGTCGCCGTCGTTTGGGGCCCCGCCGCCCGCCGCCCGCCGCCGCCTCGCCGGCGCCAGCAACCGCCGCCTCGCCCCATGCCGCCTCCGCCGGCCTCATTCTCCGCGCCAACCCTGCCGCCGTCTCGCCTCGTCGCCGGCAATCGCCGCCCCGCGCCGCCACAAGCCTCGCCGGCCTCCTCCCCGCGTCTCCCTCGCCGGAGAGCTCGCCGGAGCTCCCCTCCGGTCAGATCCGTCCAGGTGGGACGAGATCCACCGGGTTCTCCATCCAAACGAGTTCCCACGCCCGGATCCCTCCGTCCCGGGATCTCCTCGTCCCACGTTGACTTTCGCGGAGGTAAAAATCTGCTGTCCCCGAAATATTTCGCATAATGTTGCCCTGTTCAGCGCATCATAACTCCATGCATACTGCTCTATTTTGTGCGTGTAATATGTCAAATTGTTCGTATCAACGAGTACTTCATTTTATTCCATTGCGTCATGTTCATTTGAGCTCATCTTGATGCCCGAATCTTCGTTGCAAGAGTGCTATGTGATGTTAATCTGTTGAAACTGTTATAACATGCTCATTTGTCATTTTTGCCATGTTTGATGTGTGCATCCTATGAGGTTGATGTCTACATGTGTTTTCATATATGTCATGCCATCTTTACAGTGGTGTATGCCATGTATTTTTGTGATCAATTTGGTGACTAGCACAAGCATGCAAACTAGGCTTCGTAATGTTGCTGATTTTAGTCCCTGTTCTGCTGTTATTTTGATGCCATGTAAACTTGATGCTATAGATAGATCCATGCATATTTTGAGATACTTCAGTAAGGATGTTTTGAACATATGGTTTTGCTATATCCATCCATGACCATGGTTGAAATTATGGAGTAGCCTAGCATGTCATTTTCGTGCTCTACTTTTGCTACAAAATGTTTCCTGGCAGATTGTTTACATGTTATTCAATTTTGCCAAGGTTGTTGTAGTTGATCCTTGCATGCTATGAACTTGTTCTTGCCTTGGTTTGTTTCATAAACATGTCTTCTTGCTGATGCTATGCTTATCTTGTCATTCAATGACTTGTGGTGAGTGAGTCAAGCTTGTTAAGTAGTATACTCGCTGTTGCTATTTTGCTAGGCTGAATCTGTTATTTTGTGATGCTATGTAAACCTGCTGCTACAAGTCATTCTATGCATAATCTGGAGATGTTCACTAAGGATCTTTTGTTATACATGTCATTCTCTATACATCCATGCCCCTGGTTGCATTTATAGCTTGCTTTAGCTTGTTGTAATCTTGCTCCAAAGTTGCTAAATAATGTTTCTGTCAGCCTATTAACATTAAGTTCAGTTGTTGCCATTATTGTTGTTAGTGATCCATGCACCCTATGAACTTGCTCTTGCCATGCCTAGCTTCATAAATATGTTGTCTTACTGTTGGTTGCCTTGTCATGCCATGTAATGCTCTGTGGTGAGTGGTACAAGCTCACGAACATGCCTACTTATCGTTGTTCCTGCCATGTATGAATCTGTCATATAACTTTTCATGTTTACATGGGTGCCATTATATTTTCTGTTCCCTTTTGGCTCATGGTCAGTAAGGGACTCTTGTTCTATGCAATTAGTAGATTCATGCCATGCCTTTGTTTTCCATGATAAGTTCCTGTAACATGTTGATTGAGAGCTCTAAACATTGCAACCTGATGTTATTTTCTGCAAAGTCTGAACTGTTATTATTTGCAATCTTGCCATGTGTGTTTGAGCATGTTCTAGTGATTTATGGAGATAGCTCAGTGTTCATGTTTTGTTATGCTTTACATGTACATCATGACCATGCCTTTTGTTTTCTTGTTGAGGTCTTGTAGCATGTTGTTTTGATGCTTGCAATATTCCTAGTTGTTGTTTTGGACAGATTGTTGCTATAACTTGTATAGTGTGTATGGGTTGAACCGTTGCTCCGTTTTGAGTGTGCTCTATATGAAACTTGCTTAGAATTGCATGTAGTTCCATATTATCATGTTGCATCCTTGTTTTGAGGTGTTTGCTTGATGTTTGTATGCATTTTGCATCAATGCCATGTTTGACTTGTTTTGCTCATATCTTCTAGGCCGTAGCTCCGAATTAAATGAACTTTATATGTAACTTGACTAGAATCTCGTGTAGATCATCTTGGTGCATCTTAACTTTCTGTGTAACAACTTGAACATAAGGTTTATTCAGATCTGGACCAATTTCGAAATATGCATATGAGGACTTACCGGATTTGTTATATGTTGTTTCCGGCCTCATTTAAACTTGCTTTGATGTGTTGCTCTTGTTTGCATCATCTCTTGCCATGAGTAGATTCATGTAGTCTTGTCATGCATCATGCTTGGTTGTGCATCATGCCTTGTTCATGTGTGGTGTGTTTACTATGTTGTGTGCTTCTTCTTGATAGTTCCTGTTTCGTTGCGATCGTGAGGATTCGTTCGTCTACGCTTGGTTCGTCTTCATGGCTTCATCTTCTTCATGGACTCGTTCTTCTTCCTAGCGGGATTTCAGGAAAGATGACCGTTACCCTGGATCTCACTACTATCGTTGCTATGCTAGTTGCTTCGTTCTATCGCCATGTTGTGTTACCTATCTTTTGCTCATCAAGCCTCCCAAATTGCCATGAACCTCTAACCTTTGACACCCTTCCTAGCAAACTGTTGCTTGGCTATGTTACCGCGTTGCTCAGCCCCTCTTATAGCCTTGTTAGTTGCAGGTGAAGTTGAATATTACTCCATGGTGGACAGGATTTTGTTGGGATATCACAATATCTCTTATATTATTAATGCATATATATATTTGGTAAAGGATGGAAGGCTCGGCCTTATGCCTGGTGTTTTATCCCACTCTTGCCGCCCTAGTTTCCGTCATACCGGTGTTATGTTCCCGGATTTTGCGTTCCTTACGCGGTTGGGTGATTTATGGGACCCCCTTGACAGTTCGCTTTGAATAAAACTCCTCCAGCAAGGCCCAACATTGGTTTTACCATTTGCCTCACCACCACCTATATTTCCCTTGGGAGTAATTAACCCAAGGGTCATCTTTATTATAGCCCCCCCCCCCCGGGCCAATGCTTGTCTAAGTGTTGGTCCGAACAGAGCCACTTGCAGTGCCACCTCAGGGAAACTTGAGGGATGGTTTTAGTTGTACGTAGTGTTCATCCGGTGTTGTCCTGAGAACAAGATATGTGCAGCTCCTATCAGGATTGTCGGTGCATCGGGCGGTCTTGCTGGTCTTGTTTTACCATTGTCGAAATGTCTTATAAACCAGGATTCCGAGTCTGAGCGGGTCTTCCTGGGAGAAGGTATATCCTTCGTTGATCGCGAGAGCTTATCATGGGCTAAGTTGGGACACCCCTGCAGGGTATAATATTTCGAAAGCCGTGCCCGCGGTTATGCGGCACATGGGAATTTGTTAATGTCCGGTTGTAGATAACTTGACACCAGATACGAATTAAAATGCATCAACCGCGTGTGTAGCCGTGATGGTCTCTTTTCGGCGGAGTCTGGGAAGTGAACACGGTTTTAGGTTATGTTTGACGTAAGTTGGAGTTCAGGATCACTTCTTGATCATTGCTAGTTTCACGACCGTTCCATTTGCTCTCTTCTCGCTCTTATTTGCGTATGTTAGCCACCATATATGCTTAGTCGCTGCTGGAACCTCACCACTTTACCCCATCCTTTCCCTTTAAGCTTTGCTTGTCTTGATACCCATGGTAATGGGATTGCTGAGTCCTCATGGCTCACAGGTTATTACAACAACAGTTGCAGGTACAGGTTTATGCGATGATCATGACGCGAGAGCGATGTTTGCTTGTTTTGGAGTTCTTCTTCTGCTTCTTCTTCGATCAGGGATAGGTTCCAGGTTGGCAGCCTGGGCTAGCAGGGTGGATGTCGTTTGAGTTTCTGTTTGTGTTTCATCCGTAGGCGGATGATGCTCTAATGTATTGTGATGTTGTATTCGTGTGGCATTGTATGCCTCTTGTCTGTAACCCCATCTATTATGTAATGTTGATGTAATGATATCCACCTTGCAAAAGCGTTTCAATATGCGGTTCTATCCTTGGTGGGACCTTCGAGTCTCTTTAGGATAGTATCGCATACTGGGCGTGACAATGCCCCTCTTGATCAATTGTGGAGTTCTGCAGATGCATACTTGGATTTAGCAAAGAGTGCTGCTAATGCGACTGAATATTTCAAAGATCAAAAAGATCATGAGGTGGAAAGATTGTTCTGGTCGCAGTTCAGTAATCCAAGGCATCCGCTGCTGCTGAATGAGCAAATGGCCGAGTGGGCCGAGCTCCATAGGTTGTCCGGGCTTGCCATGAAAGCTGTCGTGGATCATCTGTGGCCGGAGGAACCAAGTCCGGATAGTTATTTTGGTTTGGTGCAATGATTTATTCGTGTTGTGCCGCATATCGACGTTGTCAAGAGGTCGGCGTGCATAGAGGGCGCGCGGATGTCCCTTGCCCGTGTTAAGACGTATTGGGCGAAGATGGGGGCCACCGATATTGCAACCGGGGGTCCGCCCGGGGGCCAGGACTCATCTGAGCACTATTTTGAAGAAGTCTTAGAAGGTGCCTGTTTAATAGAGGCTCAATGCTCAAAGAATACCATGTTCCAGTGACATGTATCTTGATTGTAAAAACAATGCTTTTGATAATAAAGGCTATATTTATACTTTTGCCCATAAAGTATTGTAGTGCCTCATGTGCGGCCGCTTATGTATATATGTATGTAACCTGAAAGTTTTCAGTCGTCGGCTTCAGCCCCCTCGCATATAATGCGGGGGTGTTCGGCAAAGCGCGTAATCACACTTGATCCAACGCATTGGTCCATTAAGGAGGTGATGGCGTGGCGAACGAGGCAATCGGACTATATAGCTTTAACACTTTCACTTAGCCATAGGAGTTTGACGGTGGGGCTACTATATAGCCCCTGGTGTATCTGTGTTCATATGAATATGGTGCGCGTACATACGTGACCGGGAAATCAGTCCTTCGTTAATGCAGAGGAATCGCGAAGATTCCGCTGAGTCATCGAGTGGTTGACCAGTCTCTCGCTTTATCATGATAGTCAGTTTTTGGCTTTCTCTACTAAGGTCCTCATCCGGATGAACCAAGGCACAATCATAGTAGTTCTCCTAGTGCCACCTTAGCCAATAGAGAGGAATATAAGGTAGCAAAACACGGGAGCCGGGCAAACCCAACTATTGACCAAAGACATGATTCGGAGCTGATGCATATACACCGAACACTCCCGAAGGTATTCAGACTTTACAACATATACTGGGCTGAGTACCGCCCTCGATAATGAGCCCTGGATTTCCAGGTACGTGCATTAATCTGGCGTGACGAAGGAGCGTCTGTGGTGAGAGCATAGATCCCAAAGCTTGCCAACAATGCCAGTATCCCTCTTGGTTATTTTAAGTGCCCGGAGGGTGTGAGGCAACAGGAGACAATAAAAAAGGGTTTACACAGGGTCTTAATCTAGAAAGAAACCTTTGAACGGGGCCCTGCTGCACGTCTGCGCCTTTATCTCCGTTGTGCCATATCCTGGAAGGGTGTAGCACGATGGTCATCTGTAAAAAAAAGGAAAACCCAGGTGAAAGAATCTGGTGTGACCGTGCGAAAAGTTGGTTATACTTAATGAACCATGAGAATTCAATCTATTGTGTATTAGTAGGGTCGAGCCGAACTATGGACCCTTTTACATGCAGGCAGCCCCTAGCACCACATATGGGTTGTTGACCAAGCTCAGGTTCATCTGGGCTACTACAACTAGTGGTGCACCGGACACGTCTAGATGTGTCCGTGGTCTCGAAGACCGATCATTTATTCGGGGTGGAGAGGTCGTTCAGTGGTTCGGCTGTTAGAGCCACCACATATTCTTCCGCACGCAAGGAACGCTCTGTATTTCCGCTGATTGTGATGACGCCACGTGGACCGGGCATCTTAAGTTTAAGATAAGCGTAATGCGGTACTGCATTGAAACGAGCGAAGGTTGTTCTTCCGAGTAGTGCATGATAGCTGCTTCGGAATGGAGCGATGTCGAAGATTAGTTCTTCACTTCAAAAGTTGTCGGGAGAACCGAATACAACCTCCAATGTTAGAGAGCCCGTACATCGGGCCTCTACGGCTGGTATTACTCCTTTAAATGTAGTACTGCTTTGGCTGATTCTTGACGGGTCTATCCTAATCTTGCCGACGGTGTCCTGATATATCAGATTAAGACTATTGCCGCTGTCCATGAGGACTCGGGTGAGATGGTATCCGTCAATTATTGGGTCGAGTACCAAGGCAGCCGAACCTCCATGTCGGATACTAGTCGAATAATCCCTGCGATCGAAAGTAATCAGGTAGGCCGACCATGGGTTGAATTTTGGGGCAACGGGCTCTACAGCATATACATCTCGGAGTGCGTGTTTGCGCTTCCTCTTTGGTATGTGGGTGACGTAGATCATGTTCACTGTTTTGACCTCCGATGGAAATTTTTTCTGTCCCCCAGTGTTCGGCTGGCGAGGTTCGTCCTCATCTTCACTTGGCGGCTCCCTCCCCTTGTGTTCGGCGTTTAGCTTGCCGGCCTGCTTGAAGACCCAGCATTCTCTGTTGGTGTGATTCGCAGGTTTCTCAGGGGTGCCATGAATCTGACAGGATCTGTCTAGAATTTTATTTAGGCTGGATGGTCCATCTCTGCTGCCTTTAAATGGCTTTTTTCGTTTACTGGGCCGAGAGCCCCTGAAACCGGCGTTTAAAGCTGTGTTGTCTATGTTGTCCTCATTATTTTGACGCTTGTTTTTATTGCGTCGCGACTTCCCATTGTCATCCCTTATTTCGGATGTGCCTGGGTCACTGGTCCCGCTGCGGGCCAACCAACTGTCCTCGCCCGCGCAAAAGCGGGTCATGAGGGTTGTTAGGGTTGCCATTGTCCTCGGCTTTTCCTGGCCGAGGTGTCTGCCGAGCCATTCGTCCAGGACACTGTGTTTGAAAGCTGCTAAGGCTTCGGCATCCGGACAGTCGACGATTTGGTTCTTCTTGGTGAGAAATCTATTCCAAAGCTTACGCGCTGACTCTCCGGGCTGTTGGATTATGTGACTTAAATCGTCTACATCTGGAGGTCGTACATAGGTCCCTTGAAAATTAGCCCTAAAAGCGTCCTCGAGTTCCTCCCAACTTCCAAATGAGTTTTCGGGGAGGCTTTTCAACCAGTACCGAGCTGGTCCTTTCAACTTGAGGTGCAAGTATTTGATGGCGTGGAGATCATCTCCGCGAGCCATATGTATGTGAAGAATAAAGTCCTCAATCCAGACTACAGGGTTTGTCGTTCCGTCGTATGCCTCGATGTTTACGGGTTTAAACCCCTCAGGAAATTCATAATCCAGCACCTCATCGGTGAAGCAGAGGGGGTGTGCGGCACCCCTTGTATTTGGATGTGTCGTGGCATGCGTCCGACGGCTGTAGTGTTCAGTGTTGATTCCGAGCTGGTAGTCGATCAGTATAGTCGGTTTGGTGGCTGTGATCCTGCGTAGGAGCACGCTTCCTAGATCCATAGATGGACCTGGCCATACTGGCTCTTTTGTCCAAGTGCTCACATAGATCGTGTGCTGATTTGTGTGCGGCGTCATTAGCCGCTCTGTCTCGGCCACGGTGTGGTCAGTCCGGCAGATCGACTATATTGTTCTTTGGCGGAATGGGCGCGATAGCCTCGTCGTCGGATTCGGGCAGCAGCTTGCGTTTTGGGTAGCTCTTTGTGTGGCAATCACCACCGTATATTTCGTTAGTGTCGAGCACTTTGTTCCATCTGTGGTTGAGCGTATCCTGCGTGGCTTTAAGCCGTTGCTTCTGCTTCTTCAATCTCCTCATGGTGGCAATAAGACTTCTGTGGAGGTGCTCTTGTCCCAAATGCTTTTCCGGGACGATGTGTGCATCGTCGTCCGGACTGTTCTCCTCTTCGGAGACAGGTTTATAAGTTTTGTCTTCGGCATCATTGTGATCGGACAGCGGCCCCGGACTGTGTTCGCCGTCCCCTGGCTCATCCTGCTCCATCGCTGGGTCTACGGGGTCGTCGTTATCTTTAGCGTTCTCCGGGGTATTACTCTTTCTTGTGTCGGTATCGCTGTTTTTGCTATGGCGGGCTTTAGAGCGGCATCGCTGAAGTCAGCGCTTTGTTTGCTTCTCGAGGGGATTATCCTCCGTTGCATCATCGCCATTGCTTTCTTTGGGTGTGCCCACCATGTATATATCATATGATGAGGTGGTTGTCCAGCACCCTAGGGGCGGTGGTTCCCGTTTTTCTCCGGCATCATCATCCATATCGTTGATGTCTTCGGAGTCGAAGTCAAGCATCTCGATTAAGTCATCGACAATGGCTATTAAGTGGGTGATGGGTGGGTAACGAATTCCTTCGTCGTCCGCTTCCCACTCAAGCCGGACATAGTTCGGCCAAAATTCTCTTCATAGGGAGAGAGATTTTAATAAGTTTAGCACATTGCCCAGGGGCGAGTGCTAAAAGATATCCGCGGAGCTAAACTCCTTGATCGGTGCCCAGTCAGATCCGATGGGCATGGATGCACGCGGTTCGGAGCCTATGGCCGGAGACGAGTCTGAGGGTCCGATGATACAGGTCCCCTTGGAGTTGAGACCTGTGTTCGGCTCTATCGCCGCTGAGTGTGCGGCCTCCGTGGCGGGGTCCATCGACCAGTCCTCGGATGGCACGATCTGCTCTGGATTTAAAGCCAGGGCAGTTGCAGGTGCGAGCTCCTGAACACCGTTCGATGGCCGATCTAGGTCACCCTCGTCTCGACTGTAAGGTGTACCTGTCATGGGCTCGAATCCGTCAAAGATCAAGTCTCCGTGGATGTTGGTAGTGTAGTTAAAGCTTCCAAACCTGACCTGATGGCCAGGGGCGTAGCTATCGATCTGCTCCAGATGATCAAGCGAGTTGGCCCACAGTGCGAAGCCGCCGAATACGAAGATCTGTCTGGGGAGGAAAACCTCGCCCTGGACCGCGTCGTTGTGGATGATTGAAGGACATCAAGCCTTATGGTGACGACACAGTGGAACTCTCAATGAAAGCACCAATGTCAGTTTCAAAACCGGTGGATCTCGGGTAGGGGGTCCCGAACAGTGCGTCTAAGGCTAATGGTAGCAGGAGGCGGGGGACACGATGTTTACCCAGGTTCGGCCCTCTCTAGGGAGGTAATACCCTACTTCCTGCTTGATTGATCTTGATGATATGAGTATTACAAGAATTGATCTGCCACGAGATCATAGAGGCTAAACCATAGGAGCTAGCCTATGATTATGATTGTTGTTTTCCTACGGACTAAACCCTCCGGTTTATATAGACACCGGAGGGGCTAGGGTTACATAGAGTCGGTTACAGAGAAAGGAATCTACATATCCGAATCGCCAAGCTTGCCTTCCATGCAAAGGAGAGTCCCACCCGGACATGGGACGAAGTCTTCAATCTTGTATCTTCATAGTCCAACAGTCCGGCATAAGCATATAGTTCGACTGTACGAGGACCCCCCCCCTAATCCAGGACTCCCTCAGTCGCCAAAGGATTGATGGCACGCCTGATCATAGGAGAAGGCATCAGGTCTGGGGACTTCATCGTCCCCGGGCAACCCTTCGCGTTTGGCAGCATCGTGTTGCACGCCGACCCGACTGGCCGCATGGGTCAGATCGAGACCTTCGCTCCCGGACACTGAATTTGATTCAGTGTCCTGGAATACGTTGCGGACATGCGGGGTGATCTGGCTTTTACCGGATTCACTTCCCCCTCTGGCACCTTCGCCATGCCCAATCTGGAATCCCCTTTCAATTCAATCAGCGGATCGGCCTCGACGGCTTCAAGCCAGGACAGCTCCGCTTCGAGCGAGGGCCAAGCTTCACCTCTGTCCGGACACATCATAGCCGCGGAGGACCTATCCTCGACTTTCGAGGTAGAATCAGAAGGCAGAGGCCAAGAGTCAACCTTGGCCGAACCTGCCTTTCACAATGCTCGCCTGGCCTAGAGCCCTTACGACAAAGCGGTAGCTGCTACTTCTTCAGCTTGCATTGGTTTTCCCTTGAATAGGAAAGGGGGTTGCAGCAAAGTAGAGATAAGTATTTCCCTCAGTTTGAGAACCAAGGTATCAATCCAGTAGGAGAAGAATGCACAAATCACCAATACCTTCACAAACAATCAAACACTTGCACCCAACGCGATAAAAGGGTTGTCAATCCCTTCACGGTCACTTGCAAAAGTGAGATCTGATAGACATAGATAAAACAAAAGATAAAATACTTTTGTGTTTTTTGGTGTATAGATCAGAAAGTAAAAGATTGCAAAATAGTAGATTCGAAACTAATATGATGGAAAATAGACCCGGGGGCCATAGGTTTCACTAGAGGCTTCTCTCTTGAAGGCAAATAATATGGTGCATGAACAAATTACTGTAGAGCAATTGATAGAAAAGCGCAAAGTTATGACGATATCCAAGGCAATGATTATGAAATATAGGCATCACCTTTGTGTCAAGTACACCGACTCCTGCCTGAATTTACTACTATTACTCCACACATCAACCGCTATCCAGCATGCATTTAGAGTATTAAGTTCATAAAGAACGGAGTAACGCATTAAGTAAGATGACATGATGTAGAGGAATAAACTCGAGCAATATGATGAAAACCCCATCTTTTTATCCTCGATGGCAACAATGCAATACGTGTCTCGCTACCCCTACTTTTTCACTAGGTGCCCTCTCCCATTGAACCCAAAGCTAAGAACCTCTCCCATTGCAAGAAAAACCAATCTAGTTGGCCAAACCAAACCGATAATTCAAAGAGAAATACAAAGATACCAAATCATGCATATAAGAATTCAAAGAAGATTCAAATAATATTCATAGACAAGCTGATCATAAATCCACAATTCATTGGATCTCGAAAAACACACCGTAAAAGAAGATTACATTGGATAGATCTCCAAGAACATCGAGGAGAACATGGTATTGAGAATCAAAGAGAGAGAAGAAGCCATCTAGATACTATCTATGGAGCCGTAGGTCTATGGTAAACTACTCATGCTTCATCAGAAGGGCAATAGAGTTGATGTAGATGCCCTCCATGATCGAACCCCCCTCTGACAGGATGCCGGAAAAGGCCCCAAGATGGGATCTAACGGGAACAAAAGGTTGCGGTGGTGGAATAGTGTTTTCGTGCATGCCTCTGAGGGTTTGGGAATATATGTGAATATATAGGAGGAAGATCTAGGTCAGGAAGTCACCAAGGGGCCCACAAGGTAGGGGGCGTGCCCAACCGCCGTGGGCGCGCCCTCCACCCTTATTGCCGCCTCGTGGCTCTTCTGGCTTGAACTCCAAGTCCCCTGGGTCTCTTCTGGTCGAAGAAAAATCAACATGAAGTTTTATTCCGTTTGGACTCCTTTAGTATTCCTTTTTTGCGAAGCTCAAAAACAAGGAAAAAACAGAAGCTAGCACTGGACTCTAGTTTAATAGGTTACTCCCAAAAATAAAATAAGATAGCATATTAATGCATATAAAACATCCAAAACAGATAATATAATAGCATGGAACAATCAAAAATTATAGATACGTTGGAGATATATCAGTCATTGTTCAAGAAATCTTCCGATTCAACGATTCAACGATTAATCTTTCGATTTATCGCTAATCGGGGGTGACCGATAAGATTATGCCTTATCTACACCATTTATCTTTTGGACCGATTTATCGCTTTGACAAGCGATTTATCGAGAATCTACCAATAAATCAGACCTATTCATAGCATTTTGTTTGCAAAAACTATGTTTATATATGTTTTGTGGACCTTGGTACGCAATATGTATTGGTGTCCTATTTTTTGTCATTATACAATGATTCAAAGGCAAGAAATCAAGATAACACTTTTATCAAATATTGTTTTGGTGTTGAATATAGCGTATTTTAGTGTTGGGAACCTGAGATTTGCAAAAAATATTCGATTAATATTCGACCGATAAAATCGATTAATCGACCGATTTCCGACTAATCTCTAATCCCTAGCTGACCGAGACAATAACGATAAGCGATATCCTCAACATTGATATCAGTAGCCAACAGCCATGGGTCACCCTAGCCTAAAGCAGTCTGATCTCAAAACCCGGCGGGGAAACCACATGCAAGGACCAAATCCCGTCCCTAACCTCCAGTGATGTGCCAGACCCCATCAAGGATCCAGCTCCGCACCCCAAGCTTACCGTGGCTAGAAGAAATCAAGGACTGGCCAGGGCATTGACTGTCCCCACCCTGTCACAACTAAGTTCGGCCTAGAACCATCGAGTTCGGTGACCCTTGCAATGGTAAACGGGGCATTAGACTGAATCCAAAAAATGACCATCCAGGAGGACCTACCCTCCGTCTTCAACCACCAACACTTTGAGGCGTACCATAGGGAATTTTGCGTCCCACCCAGCACCCATTTGGTAGCCACTATCGATGATTTAACCGATATGGTGGACTATTATTCGGAGAATGCCGAATACATGGATGTGGACGATGGAGCCACGACCAATGATGATGCTGCCCCCCCCCCCTCCCCCGTCACGGGCCGCTGGTCGGCCACATGCACCTACGACATGTACATGGTGGACACCCCCAAGGACAGCGATGGCACTCCTGATCAAGACTGGGGCAAGCCTACGGATGAGCCACCCGAATGCCAAAAATAGTGTCGTCGATCAAAGCCACGTTGGAGCCATGCAAGCAACATGGACTCTGCAGAGAACGGCACCGTCAATAATACGGATAACCTCATCGGAGACGCGGCCAACGAACATCATCAGTTCGGACTATGGGCACGCGACGGTTAACTCCTACCAACCTCCCCCTAGGGGCATGTGATTATGATTTGCTTCGAGGGCTAAGGATACGTCCATTTTGCATCATGTTTTCCTATAGTTTTTATATTGTTTTGAAGTTATATTCTAGATTATAATGCAACTCTAATGCATTTTATCTCTTAAAATGCAAGATACATCAAAAGAGGGAGATTGCCAATAGCTAGAATTCTGACTTGAACAAGCTACTTCGGAGATAAAAATTCTCCAGAGCTCAAAATGATGTGAAAATTTACAGAGAATTTTTTTGCAATATATAAAAATACTAGAAGAAAGGAGTACTGGAGAGGATCCTCTGTGGGCCCACAAGCCAGGGGCACGCCCCACCCCTTGGGTGCAGGTGGCTTGTGGGGCCCATGGAGGCCCATTGATTCCCATCTTCCCCTATATGAAGCAATTTGTCCTAGAAAAAATCATGAGAATACTTCGGGACCAACCGCCGCCATCTCGAGGCTGAACCAAAGGTGAAGCACTTTTGCTCTCCGGTGGAGTTGCTCCATGAGGGATACTTCCCTCTAGGAGGGGAGAATCAAAGCCATCATCATCACCAACCCTCCTTTCATCGTTGGAACACTCATATCCATCAACATCTTCGGCAACACCATCTCATCTCAAAACCCTAGTTCATCTCTTGTGCTCAATCTTTGTATCCAACCTCAGATTGGTACCTCGGGGTGCTAGTAGTGTTGATTACATCTTGTAGTTGATGCTGGTTGGTTTATTTGGTGGAATGTTATATGTTCAGATTGTTAAACACATATTTGTATCCTCTGATCATGAATACAATCATGATTTGTGAGTAGTTCTATTTATTTTTGAGGACATGGGAGAAGTCTTGTTATTAGTAATCATGTGAAATTGATCACCATTAATTGTTTTGATGATATGTTATGTTGTTCTTCCTCTAGTTGTGTCATGTGGACATCAACTACATGACACTTCACCATGTTTGGCCTAGGGGGCATTGTGGAATTAGTTTGTAGGAAGGGTTGCGGGAGTGACTGAGACCTATACCTGTCAATCCCAATATGCGATACTATTCTAAAGAGACTTGAAGGTCCCACCAAGGATAGAACCGCATATTGAAATGCTTTTGCAAGGTGGATATCATTACATCAACATTACATAATAGATGGGGATACATACAAGAGGCATACAATGCCACAAGAATACATCAATACATCATACATAAGATCAACATCCGACTATGGATGAAACACAAACAGAAACTCAAACGACATCCACCCTGCTAGCCCAGGCTGCTGACCTGGAACCTATCCCCTGATCCAAGAAGAAGCAGAAGAAGAACTCCAAAACAAGCAAACATCGCTCTCGCGTCATGATCATCGCGTAACCTATACCTGCAACTGTTGTTGTAGTAATCTGTGAGCCACGAGGACTCAGTAATCCTATTACCATGGGTATCAAGACTAGCAAAGCTTAAAGGGAAAGGAAGAGGTAAAGTGGTGAGGTTGCAGCAGTGACTAAGCATATATGGATGGCTAACATACGCAAATAAGAGCGAGAAGAGAAGCAAAGGAACGGTCGTGAAGCTAGCAATGATCAAGAAGTGATCCTGAACTCCTACTTACGTCGAACATAACCCAAAACCGTGTTCACTTCCCAGACTCCGCCGAAAAGAGACCATCACGGCTACACACACGGTTGATGCGTTTTAATTCGGATCTGGTGTCAAGTTATCTACAATCGGACATTAACAAATTCCCATCTGCCACATAACCGCGGGCATGGATTTCAAAAGTTTATACCCTGCAGGGGTGTCCCAACATAGCCCATGATAAGCTCTCACAATCAATGAAGGATATACCTTCTCCCAGGAAGACCCGATCAGACTCGGAATCCCGGTTTACAAGATATTTCGACAATGGTAAAACAAGACCAGCAAAGCCGCCCGATGTGCCGACAAATCCCGATAGGAGTAGCACGTACCTCGTTCTCCGGGCACACCGGATAAGTCAAGCTACGAGTAAAACCAGCCCTCGAGTTGCACGTGGTGGCCCCGTAGGTTGCTCGGTTCGGACCAACACTCAAAGGAGCACTAGCCCGGGGGGGTTAAAATAAAGATGACCCTCGGGCTCCGGAAACCCAAGGGAAAAAGGGCTAGGTGAGGCAAATGGTAAAACCAAGGTTGGGCCTTGCTGGAGGAGTTTTATTCAAAGCGAACTGTCAAGGGGGTCCCATAAATCACCCAACCGCGTAAGGAACGCAAAATCCGGGAACATAACACCGGTATGACAGAAACTAGGGCGGCAAGAGTGGAACAAAACACCAGGCATAGGGCCGAGTCTTCCACCCTTTACCAAGTATATAGATGCATTAATAATATAAGAGATATTGTGATATCCCAACATAATCATGTCCATCATGGGGCAATATTCAACTTCACCTGCGATTAACAACGCTATAAGAGGGGCTGAGCAAAGCGGTAACATAGCCAAACAATGGTTTGCTAGGAAGGGTGTCAAAGGTTAGAGGCTGACATGGCAAATAGGGAGGCTTGAAGAGCAAGCGATAGGTAGCGCAGCAAAGCGATAGAACGAAGCAACTAGCATAGCAATGATAGTAGTGAGATCCAGGGTACTGGTCATCTTGCCTGAAATCCCGCTAGGAAGAAGAACGAGTCCATGAAGAAGACGAACGGGAGTAGTCGAATGAATCCTCACAATCGCAACATTACCGGAACTAAGAAGCAACACCGGAAATAAACAAACAACATGGTAAATGCACAAGCATAAACATGGCATGATGCACAAACAAGTATGATGCATGTCCGGTTTAATGAGGCATGGCATGGCAAAGTGCAACAAACAATACTACAAGTTAAGTGGAGCTCAATATGCCACGAGTTGCATATTGACAAAACACCACATTGACATATTTAGTTTAATCTCGTTTAAGCTACCAAATAATATTAAATGTTGTTAAACATGGCAAGAGGTGAATCATAAATAAACTAACTATTTAGGCAAGTTTAAATGAGGTCAGAACAACAAACAACAATTCCGGAAAATCCCCATATGTAAATTATGAATTTGGTACTGTTCTGCCCTAAACCTTATTTTAGAGTTGTTAAACATTCAAAACAATCCCACCAAGTTAATCTATGCATTTTTCCACCCCATTTACATATAAAGTTTATTAAAATTGGAGCTACGGTTATTTAGTTATGAAATAAATCATTTTAACATGGCATTTGTGCAAATTAATTCAAACAGCACATTTAAACATTTTAACATGGATGAAAGTGGCAAATTATTAAACTAGATGAAAATCTAAGCATTTAACATGTTTAAAACATTTTAATATGATGCATGGTTGAGGAGTTATTATATGCATGAACAACAGGGGGTTTTCTGCAATTATGTAAATCCTGGGATAATTAGACAAATTCGCAGGCAGGAAAAAAACATGCACTGGGCTGAATCTGGATCTGGGCGAGGGCTTTGGGTGGCTCACCATGGGCCAAGGCCCAATAGGCAGAGGAGAGGGGGAGGCCGGCAAGACGCGCTGGGCCGGCCTGCTTGCGATGCCCAGGAGGAGCGCGACCAGGGGTCAACGCGCGGAGGGCGCGTCGTCCTCCCGAACCAGAGGACGAACGAGGCGGCGGTGGCTGACGGGGCTCCGGCGACAAGGGAGGAACAGCGGGGCGGCGGGATCCACCAGATCCGGCGAGGAGAAGGCCGGGGCGGCCAGAGACGCTAGGGCGAAGCTGGGTCATGGTTGCTGGAGCTCCTCGTGCAGAGACGAACGACCGGTTACAGGGGACTTGCGGCGGAGCTCGGTGCCTCGCCTCACTGGAAGACGAACGGGATGGCGGCGACCGGCGCTGGTTCATTAACAGCACAGAGAGAGATGGTTAGAGGAGGAGAACCTGAGAAAGGGGGAGAAGGGGGCGCGAGGAGACGGCGACCTGCTTGGGAAAGGATCAAGGAGGCCTGCGAGGTTGGGGATGAGGTCCAGCGCGGGAGGCCGGGCGTGGGATGGACTGCTGCCGGTGCTAGGGTGCTCGGGCGCCATGAGCAGGGAAGCCTTGCTCCGGTCGAGGCAGACGAGAAGCGAGGAGGTGGATGCAGGATTGGATGGATCGAGGGGAGGAGGAAGGTGGCTGTGGTTGGCTCGATGTGGAATTCGAGGAGGATTTTGGAGAGAGCGCTGGTTGGTGGATTGGATGAGGGTGATCCCGATAGGGATTGAGCGGGCGGCGGCGCGATGGGACAAGAATCGTAGGTTTTAGGGATTGGTCTAGGGTTGGGCTATTTATATAGATAGGGGATTAGGGTAAGGGTTAAAATGTTCCTCCGTTCGAAATCGGACGGTCCAGAATAGAATAGGCAGGGAGTCCAAATAATAAACGGAGATGTTTTATAGATGTTTGGGGATGATCCGGATCCATCGGTAACGACAGACTGGGTCGGGTCCGGGAGAAGTTTCGGACGCGCGCGAGGGGTTTGAGTAAAGAGTAGAGGGGTCAAATGGCCAGACAAGAGGGAATCGAAAACCCGGTTAGACTCGGACCAGTCAACGAAGGCAAGGGGGAAACGCGGCAACTACGAACGACTACGAGTTTTAAAACATGACGGCAACAGAGTGCCGATGCAATGCGAATGATGCGATGATGAAATGCAAGACATGAACAAAATGCAAAACAAAAAAACCCAACCACGAAGGAAAATAACATATCGCATCTCCGAAAAAGGCAAGAGTTGGAGTTACGAATATGGAAAGTTGTATCCGGGGCGTTACAACACTCCACCACTACAAGAGGATCTCGTCCCAAGATCTAGGATGGCACCGGAGAGAAACGGAAGAGGGATATAAGAGGTAAACTAGGTTGCTTCTTCGACGAACGAGTGAAACCACGAACCTTGATAGGTTGAGCAATTTAAAAGAAAGAGTACAACAGAGATGAACGAGATTGCAAACAATCCGTTAGAAAAGAGGAACGAGGAACATTACGATAACTTGAAGGTTGCAAAGACATGAATCAAGAGTTTAATGGACAAGATAGAATTCGAAACCACTCCGATTAAAACAAGATGAGAGAGGAAGAATTCGGGCTTTGGGTGGCTCACCATGGGCCAAGGCCCAATAGGCAGAGGAGAGGGGGAGGCCGGCAGGACGCGCTGGGCCGGCCTGCTTGCGATGCCCAGGAGGAGCGCGACCAGGGGTCAACGCGCGGAGGGCGCGTCGTCCTCCCAAACCAGAGGACGAACAAGGCGGCGGTGGCTGACGGGGCTCCGGCGACAAGGGAGGAACGGCGGGGCAGCGGGATCCACCAGATCCGGCGAGGAGGAGGCCGGGGCGGCCGGAGACGCTAGGGCGAAGCTGGGTCACGGTTGCTGGAGCTCCTCGAGCAGAGACGAACGGCCAGTTGCAGGGGACTTGCGGCGGAGCTTGGTGCCTCGCCTCGCTGGAAGACGAACGGGATGGCGGCGACCGGCGCTGGTTCATTAATAGCAGAGAGAGAGATGGTTAGAGGAGGAGAACCTGAGAAAGGGGGAGAAGGGGGCGCGAGGAGACGGCGACCTGCTTGGGAAAGGATCAAGGAAGCCTGCGAGGTTGGGGATGAGGTCCAGCGCGGGAGGCCGGGCGTGGAGTGGACTGCTGTCGGTGCTGGGGTGCTCGCGTGCCATGAGTAGGGAAGCCTTGCTCCGGTCGAGGCAGACGAGAAGCGAGGAGGTGGATGCGGGATTGGATGGATCGAGGGGAGGAGGAAGGTGGTTGTGGTTGGCTCGATGTGGAATTCGAGGAGGATTTTGGAGAGAGCGCTGGTTGGTGGATTGGATGAGGGTGATCCCGATAGGGATTGAGCGGGCGGCGGCGCGATGGGACAAGAATCGTAGGTTTTAGGGATTGGTCTAGGGTTGGGCTATTTATATAGATAGGGGATTAGGGTAAGGGTTAATATGTTCCTCCGTTCGAAATCGGACGGTCCAGAATAGAATAGGCAGGGAGTCCAAATAATAAAACGGAGATGTTTTATAGATGTTTGGGGATGATCCGGATCCATCGGTAATGACAGACTGGGTCGGGTCCGGGAGAAGTTTCGGACGCGCGCGAGGGGTTTGAGTAAAGAGTAGAGGGGTCAAATGGCCAGACAAGAGGGAATCGAAAACCCGGTTAGACTCGGATCAGTCAACGAAGGCAAGGGGGAAACGCGGCAACTACGAACGACTACGAGTTTTAAAACATGACGGCAACGGAGTGCCGATGCAATGCGAATGATGCGATGATGAAATGCAAGACATGAACAAAATGCAAAACAAAAAAACCCAACCACGAAGGAAAATAACATATCGCATCTCCGAAAAAGGCAAGAGTTGGAGTTACGAATATGGAAAGTTGTATCCGGGGCGTTACAACACTCCACCACTACAAGAGGATCTCGTCCCGAGATCTAGGATGGCACCGGAGAGAAACGGAAGAGGGAGATAAGAGGTAAACTAGGTTGCTTCTTTGACGAATGAGTGAAACCACGAACCTTGATAGGTTGAGCAATTTAAAAGAAAGAGTACAACAGAGATGAACGAGATTGCAAACAATCCGTTAGAAAAGAGGAACGAGGAACATTACGATAACTTGAAGGTTGCAAAGACATGAATCAAGAGTTTAATGGACAAGATAGAATTCGAAACCACTCCGATTAAAACAAGATGAGAGAGGAAGAATTCGGGCAGCACTCCGGTTGAACATGGAAAGAATAGAAAATGAACTTGAGAAGATTGGAAGATACTTGATGAAATCAACAACACACTGCCTCCGGAACTATTGAAAGAATGGCACAATGGGTAAGAAGGATTTCAGACAGCGCTCAGGTTGAAAATAGAGGCAAAAGTTGACAAGATGAAAGAACTTGAATTAGAACACAACACTCCGGTTAAATGGATAAGCAAGAGAATAACATGATCTTGACCAAACAAGATGATGGGTCAACGAGAGCAACATCACAATGCCTCCGGGAGAAAAAATAGAAGATATATCATTGGAATAACAGAATGGAGAAGAAAAATGCCAACTTCAACCACAAACGAGCTTGGGAAGCACCCTTCCAAGAAGGTTATAACGGAGTTGTTGGAAAACCAACAACGAGAAGGACAAGCTTGTAGTGGGCCTATGAAAAACATCTCAAGACTATGAGGTGACATTCTGCCACTAACGAAAACAATTGCTTGCCTTGAGATCAACGAAGAGATGAAAACTTCTTCCACCAAGAGGATAAAGAGCAAGCTTGGGCCATGCATAATCACCACAAATAGCAACAACCCTTAAGGAAAGGCTTTAGGTGAAATCTGACACAAGATAACTCCAAGGAAGAAAATGATGGGTTTAAAATACCTCATTCTTGACAACATGTGAATCGAGAAACATGAATGGAAATTGTCAAGAGTGACATAACACCACCTCAAAAGATAAGGTAGAAAGAATTGCACTTTGGAATGCAAGGTGAAGAATACTTGAACGCGTCAAAACAAAACATGTGTTGAGGACCATGTTTAATTTTGAGAATAGCTTGGCGGATCATAACTTTGAGAGAAATCTTGAGGAACAATTGAAGAATGAAAGAATCCTTGACGAACCACCATGTAGAGCCTCCATGAAGAACTCCGGTAATAAAAAGGATGATAGAAAGAAAGGGAAGTTGAAAACACAAGGTGAAGCCTTGCGATGATTTAGAAGGAGCTTCGCGATGATATAACTGAGAGAACTTGGAACTCCAGAAGGAAAAGATGAACATCTTAGAATCGAGAATTTATTCCTCATGAACAAACTCCAGAAGAAGGAATTAATCACTTGGATGAAACAAGAATAAGAATTATGTTATGTGTATCCTTCACCAATCTAAATTGATGACAATCAATGGATAGACATGCTACTTATTCTCATAGAAAGGATTAAGATAGATATGGCACAAACTTGGGAAGGTCTTCAACAAACCACCGGTAGGATTGGAAAGAACGAATGAATCTATATGATAACGAAGGAAGAGAACTCTTGAACGAACCACCATAAGAACTGAAAATGAACGAAGAAAAGATAAAGAAACACCGGGAAGATTTAGAAAATTAACGAAGATACTTGAGAGAATTTAGATACAAGTGAACGCAGAGATCCCGAGCTGATTAGATAATACTTGAATGATGCACCGGTATGATTTGGAGAATGAGAGCTAAAAGCTGGAATGAATGATTCTGAGATGATGTGCTCCGGAGAATCAAACTAAAAAGACTCCTGAATAGATCCGGATGGGTGAAAAGAATTCTCACATTCGAAAACAATTATGAGGATGGCATGAAGCTAGAACCATGAATCTCTGGAAGAATGGGTAAGGATTTAAGAGGAACTCTTCTTCGGTCTTCAAAATCCGAGAATGACAAGGAGAAACACCACCAAATTGTTGAGGCACTCCGGAAGGATTAAAAGAGGAAAGATTGAGCCAAAGATGAAAATGATTTGAAAGCGATCTTGGAGAAGGAATATGACTGATGAAAATTCATTCTTACATCAAACTTCGAAAGACTTTGGAAATCGCTCCGGATAAATTAGAAGAGTCAGGTAAGATCCTGGGAAAAGACCTGTGGGTTAGGGCCCACTCAAAAGAAAACACTGTTGGAAATGATTTTAAAGAGAGATTGCACCAGTTGAATTAAATGGCTTGAATGAGATAACAATCTCCAAATAGCTTGAATGGATTAAGAATGGAAACACAAATCTTCTGAGATATCTTCAACACTCTGGAACAATGAATAGCAAGAGGTGAGTGATTGAGAGGTGCACCGGCATGAGAAAGCATTTGAAACGAGGAAAAGATATGATCGACAAAGCTTGAATTGGATCCACCGGAGAAGAAACAACAATGAAGGATGATGAACTTGAAACTGTTGAACATCTTCATGGGAAATCACCGGATAAGAACATTGAAAGAAAAGATGAAGAGACTTCCCACAAATAAAAGGATACATGATTAAGAAATCTGAGTCCTTGAAGAAAAAGGGTGGGAGGGCGGGAAAACAAAGGCAACTTGGGGAAGATGGAATAAACACCATTGAGAAAACTTAGAATTGATCTTGCAGATGGGGAGAATGATGGGATCATCTCGAAGAGAAGCGCACCGGTTGGAAAAGAATTAACATGACAACCTCAATGATCAAAAGGATTAGTATTCACATAGAATATGAGAACACCATTTAGGAAAGGTATGGATTCAACATTTGACTTCAAAGCAACTCGAATACCACAAATAAAACAAAACAAAGGATTGGCTTGCAGAAATAAGCCGGAACAAATAAATATGATAGAGATTTACCCAATCCCATATCATGCATCTGTCGGAAAGATATTCTAGGAGCTACTTGAATTCCCACCTATAAACTCCCGAAACTTTCTAGTTATGCAATCAGGTGTTGGGGATACAGGGGAAGCAATATATCTCACCCAAACTAACAATACCTACATCCAAGCTGTATCCATCCGTCAACACATAACCAAGAAATCTCCGGAAATCGTGTACCTCAACCTTCGAAAAGCATCCGTTATACAAGCTATGGCAATACTCCCGAACTCCCCAGTACTGGGTGGCGTCGAGGTTATCTCACCAACAACTGCATAAAAGAGATTTTCGATGTCGGCAAAACTCAGTTATTCCAGAACTGCAACGATAAAATTGTGACGACAACACCTCGGAGCTCAACTCCCCAGGTCACTGCCACATAAAAGATAGGAGGCACCAAGAACAATGTTCTCGTCACAAAACCATCAGAACGATTCCAAGATACCCGCGTGATCCTAAAAAAAATTTAGTTAAATTTGAGGAGAGGAAAGACAAAACATCTACGTCAGGAGACCTCACCAGAGTGACGAAGGGACTAAGGAGTAAAAAGAATCCTACTCTTCGATATATATAATCCTAAGACTCAAAATAGTTTTATTCTAGACTCAACATCGGCCAACAATCAAGGGGGCTCCTATGGTCGGTCGAGGCTCTGATTACCAACTTGTCACGCCCAATATGCGATACTATTCTAAAGAGACTCGAAGGTCCCACCAAGGATAGAACCGCATATTGAAACGCTTTTGCAAGGTGGATATCATTACATCAACATTACATAATAGATGGGGATACATACAAGAGGCATACAATGCCACAAGAATACATCAATACATCATACATAAGATCAACATCCGACTACAGATGAAGCACAAACAGAAACTCAAACGACATCCACCCTGCTAGCCCAGGCTGCTGACCTGGAACCTATCCCCCGATCGAAGAATAAGCAGAAGAAGAACTCCAAAACAAGCAAACATCGCTCTCGCGTCATGATCATCGCGTAACCTATACCTGCAACTGTTGTTGTAGTAATCTGTGAGCCACGAGGACTCAGCAATCCCATTACAATGGGTATCAAGACTAGCAAAGCTTAAAGGGAAAGGAAGGGGTAAAGTGGTGAGGTTGCAGCAGCGACTAAGCATATATGGATGGCTAACATACGCAAATAGGAGCGAGAAGAGAAGCAAAGGAACGGTCGTGAAGCTAGCAATGATCAAGAAGTGATCCTGAACTCCTACTTACGTCGAAAATAACCCAAAACCGTGTTCACTTCCCAGACTCCACCGAAAAGAGACCATCACGGCTACACACATGGTTGATGCATTTTAATTCGGATCTGGTGTCAAGTTATCTACAACCGGACATTAATAAATTCCCATCTGCCACATAACTGCGGGCACGGCTTTCGAAAGTTTATACCCAGCAGGGGTGTCCCAACTTAGCCCATGATAAGCTCTCGCGATCAACGAAGGATATACCTTCTCCCAGGAAGACCCGATCAGACTCGGAATCCCGGTTTACAAGACATCTCGACAATGGCAAAACAAGACCAGCAAAGCCGCCCGATGTGCCGACAAATCCCGATAGGAGTCGCACGTACCTCGTTCTCAGGGCACACCGGATAAGTCAAGCTACGAGTAAAACCAGCCCTCGAGTTACCCCGTGGTGGCCCCGCAGGTTGCTCGGTTTGGACCAACACTCGAAGGAGCACTGGCCTGGGGCGGTTAAAATAAAGATGACCCTCGGGCTCCGGAAACCCAAGGGAAAAAAGGGCTAGGTGAGGCAAATGGTAAAACCAAGGTTGGGCCTTGCTGGAGGAGTTTTATTCAAAGCGAACTGTCAAGGGGGTCCCATAAATCACCCAACCGCGTAAGGAACACAAAATCCGGGAACATAACACCGGTATGACGGAAACTAGGGCGGCAAGAGTGGAACAAAACACCAGGCATAGGGCCGAGTCTTCCACCCTTTACCAAGTATATAGATGCATTAATAATATAAGAGATATTGTGATATCCCAACATAATCCTGTCCATCATGGGGCAATCTTCAACTTCACCTGCAACTAACAACGCTATAAGAGGGGCTGAGCAAAGCGGTAACATAGCCAAAAAATGGTTTGCTAGGAAGGGTGTCAAAGGTTAGAGGCTGACATGGCAAATAGGGAGGCTTGAAGAGCAAGCGATAGGTAGCACAGCAAAGCGATAGAACGAAGCAACTAGCATAGCAATGATAGTAGTGAGATCCAGGGTAGCGGTCATCTTGCCTGAAATCCCGCTAGGAAGAAGAACGAGTCCATGAAGAAGACGAACGGGAGTAGTCGAACGAATCCTCACAATCGCAACATTACCGGAACTAAGAAGCAACACCGGAAATAAACAAACAACATGGTAAATGGACAAGCATAAACATGGCATGATGCACAAACAAGTATGATGCATGTCCGGTTTAATGAGGCATGGCATGGCAAAGTGCAACAAACAATACTACAAGTTAAGTGGAGCTCAATATGCCACGAGTTGCATATTGACAAAACACCACATTGACATATTTAGTTTAATCCCGTTTAAGCTACCAAATAATATTAAATGTTGTTAAACATGGCAAGAGGTGAAGCATAAATAAACTAACTATTTAGGCAAGTTTAAATGAGGCCGGACCAACAAACAACAATTCCAGAAAATCCCCATATGCAAATTATGAATTTGGTACTGTTCTGCCCTAAACCATATTTTAGAGTTGTTAAACATGCAAAACAATGCCACCAAGTTAATCTATGCATTTTTCCACCCCATTTACATATAAAGTTATTAAAATTGGAGCTACGGTTATTTAGTTATGAAATAAATCATTTTAACATGGCATTTGTGCAAATTAATTCAAACAGCACATTTAAACATTTTAACATGGATGAAAGTGGCAAATTATTAAACTAGATGAAAATTAAGCATTTAACATGTTTAAAACATTTTAATATGATGCACGGTTGAGGAGTTATTATATGCATGAACAACAGGGGGTTTTCTGCAATTATGTAAATCCTGGGATAATTAGACAAATTCGCAGGCAGGAAAAAAACGTGCACTGGGCTGAATCTGGATCTGGGCGAGGGCTTTGGGTGGCTCACCATGGGCCAAGGCCCAATAGGCAGAGGAGAGGGGGAGGCCGGCAAGGCGCGCTGGGCCGGCCTGCTTGCGATGCCCAGGAGGAGCGCGACCAGGGGTCAACGCGCGGAGGGCGCGTCGTCCTCCCGAACCAGAGGACGAACGAGGCGGCGGTGGCTGACGGGGCTCCGGCGACAAGGGAGGAACGGCGGGGCGGCGGGATCCACCAGATCCGGCGAGGCGGAGGCCGGGGCGGCCAGAGACGCTAGGGCGAAGCTGGGTCATGGTTGCTGGAGCTCCTCGAGCAGAGACGAACGACCGGTTGCAGGGGACTTGCGGCGGAGCTCGGTGCCTCGCCTCGCTGGAAGACGAACGGGATGGCGGCGACCGGCGCTGGTTCATTAACAGCAGAGAGAGAGATGGTTAGAGGAGGAGAACCTGAGAAAGGGGGAGAAGGGGGCGCGAGGAGACGGTGACCTGCTTGGGAAAGGATCAAGGAGGCCTGCGAGGTTGGGGATGAGGTCCAGCGCGGGAGGCCGGGCGTGGGGTGGACTGCTGCCGGTGCTAGGGTGCTCGGGCGCCATCAGCAGGGAAGCCTTGCTCCGGTCGAGGCAGACGAGAAGCGAGGAGGTGGATGCGGGATTGGATGGATCGAGGGGAGGAGGAAGGTGGCTGTGGTTGGCTCGATGTGGAATTCGAGGAGGATTTTGGAGAGAGCGCTGGTTGGTGGATTGGATGAGGGTGATCCCGATAGGGATTGAGCGGGCGGCGGCGCGATGGGACAAGAAGCGTAGGTTTTAGGGATTGGTCTAGGGTTGGGCTATTTATATAGATAGGGGATTAGGGTAAGGGTTAATCTGTTCGTCCGTTCGAAATCGGACGGTCCAGAATAGAATAGGCAGGGAGTCCAAATAATAAAACAGACATGTTTTATAGATGTTTGGGGATGATCCGGATCCATCGGTAACGACAGACTGGGTCGGGTCCGGGAGAAGTTTCGGACGCGCGCGAGGGGTTTGAGTAAAGAGTAGAGGGGTCAAATGGCCAGACAAGAGGGAATCGAAAACCCGGTTAGACTCGGATCGGTCAACGAAGGCAAGGCGGAAATGCGGCAACTACGAACGACTACGAGTTTTAAAACATGACGGCAATGGAGTGCCGATGCAATGCGAATGATGCGATGATGAAATGCAAGACATGAACAAAATGCAAAACAAAAAAAAACAAAAACCCAACCACGGAGGAAAATAACATATCGCATCTCCGGAAAAGGCAAGAGTTGGAGTTATGAATATGGAAAGTTGTATCCGGGGCGTTACAATACCCCATTTTATGAATTAATCCATAAGGGGCTCTTTTGGATCCATATGTTTCATGTTATGGTTTAATTTATCATAACCTTCTCTTGTATTTGTGGATACTTGAATGGAGGAGATAATTATAAGTAGGTTGTTTGTTCAAGGAAGAACATCACCTTAGCCCTGGTCCACCCACATAGCAACTTATCAAGGCAACGAACATAAGTCGATGAATCATGGTGAAAGTAACTTATGAAATTCCAGTGTGTCCTCAAGAGTGTTTTAATCACTATAAGTAGATCCTCCATCTTGTCTTTAGTAACAATAAGGATTGGACCACCTTGCTGCACCTTGTTACTTTGGTTAGTTGTTAATTGCTATCAATTATCTTGCTATCATACTTCCTATTAAAACAATCTTACATCACTTAGAGGGAATACTTTGTTCAAAACATCTTATCAATTCCTTCTGCCTTCGTTGGGTTCGACACTCTTACTTATCGAAAGGATTACGATTGATCCCCTGTACATTTTGTTCATCAAGACTCTTTTTTGGTGCCGTTGACCGAGAGTGAATCGCTCTTGGTAAGGAAACATTTATTATATGTGTTGCATTTCATCTACACTTAACTTTTTACTGTGGAGAACAACCCTTTGAGAGGCTTATTTGCGGTATCTTCACCCCGAGCACAAGTGCTAAGAGATGAGCCTCCACCTACTAAAATATTTATTATGAAATCCCTCTTGGTATTTTCGAAATATTGCAGGCTAATCCCTATGGAGGAGATGGAACAATACATTCTGATATGCACTTAATTTTTATGGATGAACTTCGTGGATTATATAAGCATGCAGGTCTATCAAGGGATGACGCCAAAAATAAAGTATTCCCTTTATCTTTGGAGGAAAAAGCATTGGCATGGCATAGGTTATTGGATGATTCAGATTCATGGGACTGGTACCGAATGAAGCTGGAATTCGATTAGAAATTTTATCCTATTGGTTCATCATGATCGGAATTATATCTACAATTTTTGGCCTCATGAAGGAGAAAGCATCACTCAAGATTTGGGGAGGATTAAGGACTTAACGCTCAAATGTCACAACCATGAGCTCTCGAGAGATATTATTTTCATAATTTTTATGCTAGGCTTTCTCTTCATGATGAAGAAATGCTTGATTCTTCTTTTGTTGGTTCATTCTAAAGTCAGCAATTTGAATTCGAATGGGGCCTTATTGAAATAATTAAACAAAACTCTCAAGATTAGGGGGTCGACAAATGTAAAGAGTCTGGTTATCTTGAATATGATTATGTAATGTCTTCTGTAGAAACGGATATTTTCATGAACTTAGTGCAAAATATGGACTTGATTTTGAGATAGTTGTTAAATTCTGTAAATCTTTTGTTGCTCATGTTGAGCTTACTAAAGATAAGTGGTTCAAATAACATGAACCCATTAAATATACTTGTGAAGGACCTATTATTGCTAGAACTGAAACACTATCTTATTTTGTTAATCCTGTTGTGCCTATTGCTTATATTGAGAAGCCTCCTTTCCCTGGTAGATTTAAGGAACATGCTAAGGCTACAACCGTGGTTCGTAAGAGTTATATTAAAGCACCTAAACCTTCTGAACAAATAAAAGGAGAGCCTCCTATTGCAATGGTTAAAGATGTCTTGTTTGACAATATTGATGGGAATGTTATATATTTATGTGAAGAATATGCTGGAATTGCTAAACCTGTTAGAACTGAACAAAATAAGATAGATAAAAACAAAAGGGTTTTTTTTATATTAGAGATCATTGTTATCATAGTTTATGTAATATTGGTGCTAGTATAAGTGATATTCCTTTCTCTCTCTATCAAGAAGTTATGCATGATATTTCACCTGTTGAGATAGAAGAGATTGATGTTACTATTAACCTTCTAAATAGACATACCATTTCATCACTTGGGATGGTGAGAGATGTTGAATTCTTGTGTGATATGATCAAACATCCTACGGATTTCTTAGTACTTGGATCTGAACAAGATAATTGTTTCCCATAATATTTGCCAAACCCTTCTTAAATAATATAATGCTGAAATTGGTTGTGTTAAAGACAAAGTTAAAGTTCAGTTTGGGGATGAATATCATGAATTTAATTTTTCTAAGTTCTCCAAACAACATCATGATAAGGATGTTATTATTGGTCTTGCTTCTATTGTCGTGCCTCCTAATCCTTTAGAGTAATATTTTCTAGATCATCAAAATGATATGCATATGAATGAAAGAAATGAAATAGATGAAATATTGCTTAGGCAAGAACGTATTATTAAGCATAATCTGCTTGTTGAAATTTTGGGAGATCCTCCTCCACCTAAGGGTGATCCTATTTTTAATTAAAGAACTCCCTGATACTTTGAAATATGATTATCATGATGAAAATAAAATATATCATGTTATTATCAATGCTAACCTTTCAGTGCACGAACAAAATAGATTGTTGAAAACCTTAAAGAAACATTATGCCACAATTGCATATACGTTGAATGATCTTAAGGGCATTAGCCCAACTTTGTGTCGATATAAAATTCCTATGGAGCCATATGCTAAACCTGTTGTCGGTCATCAACGCCGCCTGAATCCTAAATGAAGAAAATGGTAAGAAATCAATACTCAAGCTTCTCGAAGCACGTATAATCTATCCTATAGTTGATAGTAGATGGGTAAGTCATGTTCATTATGGCCCTCAGAAAGGTGGCATTACTGTTGTGCCTAATGTTAAAAATGAACTTACCCCGCAAAGAGTTGTAACTAATTATAGGATGGTAACTGCTTTTAGAAAATTGAATAAGGCTACTAGAAAAGATCATTATCAATGGACTTTTATTAAAAAATGTTAGAAAGATTATCTAATCATGCAAATTTTTGTTTCCTAGATGGTTATTCTGGTTTTTCTCAAATACATGTGTCTCCTAAAGATTAGGAGAAAACTACTTTTACTTGCCCTTTTCGAACTTTTGCTTATAGTTCTATGCCATTTGGCTTATGCAATGCACCAGCTACCTTTATAAGATGCATGACTGCTATATTTTCTAATTTTTGTGAGAAATTGTTGAGGTCTTCATGGATGATTTTTCTGTATACGGAACTTCTTTTGATTACTGAGCAATCTTGACAGAATTTTGCATATGTATGAAGAAACTAGGCTTGTCTTGAAGTGGGAAAAGTGCCACTTCATGTTAAATAAAGTTACAACCCATGGTCATAAAATTTATGAAAGAGGCATTGAGGTAGATAAAGCTAAAGTTGATGCCAATGAGAAAATGTCATGGCCGAAAGATATCAAACGTATAAGAAGTTTCCTTGGTCATGTTGGTTTCTATAGAAGGTTCATTAAAGACTTCTCTATAATTCCTAGGCCTCTTACTAATCTCTTGCAAAAATATGTTCCATTGGTTTTTTATGATGTTTGTGTAGAAGACTTTTGAACACTTAGGAAAGCCTTGATAACTGCTCCTATTATTTAGCCGCCTGATTGGAATTTACCATTTGAAATTATGTGTGACGCTATGTCATAGGTGTTGTTCTGGGCCAAAGAGTTGATAAGAAATTAAACTTTATTCATTATGCTAGTAACACCTTGGATAATGCTTAGAAAAATAACGCTACTACTAAGAAAGAATTTATAGCGGTTGTGTTTCCTGTGATAAGTTTCGACCTTATATTGTTGATTCTGAAGTTACTATTCACACTGATCATGCTGCTATCAAACATCTTATGGATAAGAAAGATGAAAAGACCAGCATGTACAGACATGGTCTCAGAACACTGGAGGCTGAAATGTCAAACGTGAGTCATATAGTAGATATGATCAACATAGAGATGTTCACCATTGATGACTACCCCATCTCACGTGATGATTGGACATTGGTTAGTTGATTTGGATCACGTATCGCGTAGATAACTTGAGGGATGTTTATTTAAGTGGGATTTCATTAGTAATTTGGTTAGTTTAACTTAATTTATCATGAATTTAGTCTTATAGTTTTGCATATCTATGTTGTAGATCAATGGCCCGAGATACCGTTCCCCTGAATTTTAATGCATTCATAGAGAAAGCTAAGTTGAAAGATGATGGTAGCAACTACACGGACTGGGTCCATAACTTGAGGATTATCCTCATTGCTGCATAGAATAATTATGTCCTTGATGCACCGCTAGGTGAAAGGCCTGTTGCAGGAGCTGAAGCTGATGATATGAACGTCTGGCAAGCTCGATCTAATGACTAATCAATAGTTTAGTGTGCCATGCTTTACGGCTTAGAACCGGGACTTCAATGACGTTTTGAAAGTCATGGAGCTTATGAGATGTTCCAAGAGTTGAAGTTAATATTTCAAGCAAATGCCCGGGTTGAGAGATATGAAGTCTCTAACAAGTTCTATAGCTACAAGATGGAGGAGAACAGTTTTGTCAGTGAACACATACTCAAATGTCAGGGTATCATAACCACTTGACTCAACTGGGAGTTGATCTTCTAATTGATATTGTTATTGACATAGTTCTTCAATCACTGCCACCAAGCTACAAAGGCTTCGTGATGAACTATAATATGCAAGGGATGAATAAAACGATTCCTGAACTCTTCGCAATGCTTAAGGACGCGGAGGTAGAAATCAAGAAGGAGCATCAAGTGTTGATGGTTAACAAGACCACTAGTTTCAAGAAAAAGGGCAAGGTAAAGAAAGGGAACTTCAAGAATAATGACGCTACTCCCGGGAAGAAGCCCAAAGCTGGACCCAAGCCTGAAACTGAGTGCTTCTACTTCAAAGGGAATGGTCACTGGAAGCGGAACTGCCCCAAATACTAGGTGGATAAGAAGGATGGCAAAATGAACAAAGGTATATTAGATATACATGTTATTGACGTGTACCTTACTAATGCTCGTAGCAGCGCCTGGATATTTGATACTGGTTCGGTTGCTCATATTTGTAACTTGAAATAGGAGTTGTGGAATAAACGAAGATTGGCTAAGGACGAGGTGACGATGCGTGTCGGAAATGGTTCCGAGGTTGATGTGATCGCTGTCGGCATGTTAACTCTACATCTACCTTCGGGATTAGTTTTAGACCTGAATAATTGTTATTTGTTGCCCGTGTTGAGCATGAACATTATATCTGGATCTTGTTTATTGAGAGATAGTTATTCATTTAAATCGGAGAATAATGGTTGTTCTATTTATATTAGTAATATCTTTTATGGTCATGCACCCATGATGAGTGGTCTATTCTTGTTGAATCTCGATCATAGTGATACACATATTAATAATAGTGATGCCAAAAGATGCAAAGTTGATAAGGATAGTGCAACATACTTGTGGCATTGCCGTTTAGGTCATATTGGTGTAAAGCACCTGAAGAAACTCCATGCAGATGGACTTTTGGAATCACTTGATTATGAATCATTTGATACTTGCGAACCATGCCTCATGGGCAAGATGACTAAAACTCCGTTCTCCGGAACAATAGAGCGAGCTAATGACTTACTGGAAATAATACATACCGATGTATGCTGTCCGATGAGTGTTGAGGCACGCAGCGGGTATCGTTATTTTCTGACCTTCACAGATGATTTCACTAGATATGGGTATATCTACTTAATGAAACACAAGTCCGAAACATTTGAAAAGTTCAAAGGATTTCATAGTGAAGTGGAGAATCATCATGACAAGAAAATAAATTTTCTACGATCTGATCGTGGAGGCGAATATTTGAGTTATGAGTTTGGCCTTCATTTAAAACAATGTGGAATGTTTCACAACTCATGCTACCCAGAACACCACAGCGTAATGGTGTGTACAAACGTCGTAACCATACTTTATTAGATATGGTGCGATCTAGGATGTCTCTTACCGATTTACCACTATCATTTTGGAGTTATGCATTAGAGACAGCCGCATTCACGTCAAATAGGGCACCGTCTAAATCCGTTGATATGACACCATATGAACTGTGGTTTGGCAAGAAACTTAAGTTGGCGTTTCTTAAAGTTTGGGGTTGCGACACTTATGTTAAAAGGCTTCAGCCTGATAAGCTCGAGCCCAAATTGGAGAAGTGTGTCTTCATAGGGTACCCTAAGGAAACAATTGGGTACACCTTCTACCACAGATCTGAAGGCAAGATCTTTGTTACTAAGAATGGAACCTTTTTAGAGAAGGAGTTTCTCTCAAAAGAAGTGAGTGGGAGGAAGGTAGAACTTGATGAGGCAATTGTACCTTCTCTCGAATTGGAAAGTAGCACAACACAGAAAATCGTTCCCGTGATGCCTACACCAACTAGAGAGGAAGCAAATGATAATGATCATGAAACTTAAGATCAAGTTACTACTGAACCTTGTAGGTCAACCAGAGCATGATCCGCACCAGAGTGGTACGGTAATCCTGTCCTGGAAGTCATGTTACTAGACCAAGGCAAACCTACGAACTATGAAGAAGCTATGATCAGCCCAAATTCACATAAATGGCTTAAGGCCATGAAATCTGAGATAGGATCCATGTATAAGAAAAAAGTATGGACTTTGGTGGACTTGCCCGATGGTCTACAAGCCATTTAAAATAAATGGATCTTCAAGAAGAAGACTAACGCTGATCATAATGTCACTATCTACAAAACTCAACTTGTCGTGAAAGGTTTTCGACAAGTTCAAGGAGTTGACTACGATGAAACTTTCTCACCCATAGTGATGCTTAAGTCTTTCTGAATCGTGTTAGCAATTGCCGCATTTTATAATTATGAAATCTGGCAAATGGACGTCAAAACTGCATTCCTTAATGGATATCTTAAAGAAGAGATGTATATGATGCAACCAGAAGGTTTTGTCGATCCTAAAGGTGCTAAAAAATTGTGCAAGCTCCAGCGATCCATCTATGGACTAGTGCAAGCATCTCGGAGTTGGAATATATGCTTTGATGAGGTGATCAAAGCATATGGTTTTATACAGACTTACGGTGAATCCTGTATTTACAAGAAAGTGAGTGGAGCTCTGTAGCATTTCTGATATTATATGTAGATGACATATTGTTGATTGGAAATGATATAGAATTTCTGGATAGCATAAAAGGCTACTTGAATAAGAATTTTTCAATAAAAGACATCGGTGAAGATGCTTATATATTGGGCATCAAGATCTATAGAGATAGATTGAGACACTTAATAGGACTTTCACAACGCACATACCTCGATAAATTTTTAAAGAAGTTCAAAATGGATCAGTCAAAGAAAGGGTTCTTGCCTGTGTTACAAGGTGTGAAGTTGAGTCAGACTCAAAGCCCGACCACTGAAGAAGATAGAGAAAAAATGAATGTCATTCCCTGTGCCTCAGCCATAGGTTCTATCATCTATGTTATGTTGTGCACCAGACCTGATGTGTGCCTTGACATAAGTTTGGCAGGGAGGTACCAAAGTAATCCAGGAGTGGATCACTGGACAACGGTCAAGAACATCCTGAAATTCTTGACAAGGACCAAGGATATGTTTCTCGTTTATGGAGGTGACAAAGAGCTCGTCGTAAATGGTAACGTCGATGCTAGCTTCAACACTGATCCGGTGACTCTAAGTCACAAACCGGATATGTGTTTATATTGAATGTGTTGGGGAACGTAGTAATTTCAAAAATTTCCTACGCACATGCAAGATCATGGTGATGCATAGCAACGAGAGGGGAGAGTGTGTCCACGTACCCTCGTAGACCGAAAGCGGAAGCGTTATGACAACGCGGTTGATGTAGTCGTACGTCTTCATGATCCGACCGATCCAAGTACCGAACGTACGGCACCTCCGAGTTCAGCACACGTTCAGCTCGATGACGATCCCCGGGCTCCGATCCAACAAAGCATCGGGGATGAGTTCCGTCAGCACGACGACGTGGTGACGATGATGATGTTCTACCGGCGCAGGGCTTCGCCTAAACTCCGCAACGATATGACCGAGGTGGAATATGGTGGAAGGGGGGCACCGCACACGGCTAAGGAACGATCCGTAGATCAACTTGTGTTGTTGTGCCTAGAGGTGCCCCCCTGCCCCGTATATAAACGAGCAAGGGGGGAGGGGGCGGCCGGCCTAGGAGGGGCGCGCCAAGGGGAGTCCTACTCCCACCGGGAGTAGGACTCCCTCCTTCCTTGTTGGAGTAGGAGAAGGGGGAAAGAGGGGGAGAGGAGGAAGGAAAGGGGGGCCGCACCCCTTCTCCAATTCGGACCAGAGGGGGGCTGTGCACCTCCTTCCTTTTGGCCTCTCTCCTCTATTCCCGTATGGCCCAATAAGGCCCATATACTCCCCGGCGAATTCCCGTAACTCTTCGGTACTCCGAAAAATACCCGAATCACTCGGAACCTTTCCGAAGTCCGAATATAGTCGTCCAATATATCAATCTTTACGTCTCGACCATTTCGAGACTCCTCGTCATGTCCCCGATCTCATCCGGGACACTCCGAACTCCTTCGGTACATCAAAACTCATAAACTCATAATATAACTGTCATCGTAACGTTAAGCGTGCGGACCCTACGGGTTCGAGAACTATGTAGACATGACCTAGAACTATTCTTGGTCAATAACCAATAGCGGAACCTGGATGCTCATATTGGCTCCTACATATTCTACGAAGATCTTTATCGGTCAAACCGCATAACAACATACTTTGTTCCCTTTGTCATCGATATGTTACTTGCCCGAGATTTGATCGTCGGTATCCAATACCTAGTTCAATCTCGTTACTGGCAAGTCTCTTTACTCGTTACGTAATGCATCATTCCATAACTAACTCATTAGCTACATTGCTTGCAAGGCTTATAGTGATGTGCATTACCGAGAGGGCCCAGAGATACCTCTCCGACAACCGGAGTGACAAAACCTAATCTCGAAATACGCCAACCCAACATGTACCTTTGGAGACACCTGTAGTACTCCTTTATAATCACCCAGTTACGTTGTGACGTTTGGTAGTACCCAAAGTGTTCCTCCGGTAAACGGGAGTTGCATAATCTCATAGTTACAGGAACATGTATAAGTCATGAAGAAAGCAATAGCAACATACTAAACGATCAAGTGCTAGGCTAACGGAATGGGTCATGTTAATCACATCATTCTCCTAATGATGTGATCCCATTAATCAAATGACAACACATGTCTATGGTTAGGAAACATAACCATCTTTGATTAATGAGCTAGTCAAGTAGAGGCATACTAGTGACACTCTGTTTGTCTATGTATTCACACATGTATTATGTTTCCGGTTAATACAATTCTAGCATGAATAATAAACATTTATCATGATATAAGGAAATAAATAATAACTTTATTATTGCCTCTAGGGCATATTTCCTTCAGTCTTCCACTTGCACTAGAGTCAATAATCTAGTTCACATCACCATGTGATTTAACACCAATATTCACATCTGTATGTGATTAATACCAATAGTTCACATCGTCATGTGATCAACACCCAAAGGGTTTTACTAGAGTCAATCGCTATGTGATTAACACCCAAAGAGTACTAAGGTGTGATCATGTTTTGCTCATGAGAGAAGCTTAGTCAACGGGTCTGTCACATTCAGAGCCGTATGTATTTTGCAAATATTCTATGTCTACAATGTTCTGCACGGAGCTACTCTAGCTAATTGCTCCCACTTTCAATATGTATCCAGATTGAGACTTAGAGTCATCTGGATCGGTGTAAAAGCTTGCACCGATGTAACTTTTTACGATGGGCTCTTTTATCATCTCCATAATCGAGAAATATTTCCTTAGTCCTCACTAAGGATATTCTTGACCAATGTCCAGTGATCTACTCCTAGATCACTATTGTACTCCCTTGCCAAATATAGAGCAAGGTATACAATAGGTCTGGTACATAGCATAGCATACTTTATAGAACCTATGACTGAGGCATAGGGAATGACTTTCATTCTCTTTCTATTTTCTGCTGTGGTCGGGATTTGAGTCTTACTCAATTTCATACCTTTGCAACACAGGCAAGAACTCTTTCTTTGACTGTTCCATTTTGAACTACTTCAAAATCTTGTCAAGGTATGTACTCATTGAAAATCTTATCAAGCGTCTTGATCTATCTCAATAGATCTTGATGCTCAATATGTAAGTAGCTTTGCCGAGGTCTTTCTTTAAAAAAAACTCCTTTCAAACACTCCTTTATGCTTTGTAGAATAATTCTACATTATTTCCGATCAATAATATGTCATTCACATATACTTATCAGAAATGTTGTAGTGCTCCGACTCACTTTCTTGTAAATACAGGCTTCACCACAAGTCTGTATAAAACTATATGCTTTGATCAACTTATCAAAGCGTATATTCCATCTCTGAGATGCTTGCACCAGTCCATAGATGGATTGCTGGAGCTTGCATATTTTGTTACCACCTTTAGGATTGACAAAACCTTCTGGTTGCATCATATACAACTCTTCTTTAAGAAAACCATTAAGGAATGCAGTTTTGACATTCATTTGCCAGATTTCATAAATTGTGGCAATTGCTAACATGGTTCGGACAGACTCAAGCATCGCTACAGTTGAGAAAATCTCATTGTAGTCAACACCTTGAACTTGTCAAAAACCTTTTTGCGACAAGTCGAGCTTTGTAGATAGTAACACTACTATCAACGTCCGTCTTCCTCTTGAAGATCCATTTATACAATATGGCTTGCCGATCATCGGGCAACTCCACCAAAGTCCACACTTTGTTCTCATACATGGATCCTCAGATTTCATGGCCTCAAGCCATTTCGCGGAATCTGGGCTCATCATCGCTTCCTCATAGTTCGTAGATTTATCATGGTCTAGTAACATGACTTCCAGAACACGACTACCGTACCACTCTGGTGCGGATCTTACTCTGGAAGACCTACGAGGTTTGGTAGCAACTTGATCTGAAGTTTCATGATCATCATCATTAACTTCCTCACTAATTGGTGTAGGAATCACTGCAACTGATTTTTGTGATGAACTACTTTCCAATAAGGGAGAAGATACAATTACCTCATCAAGTTCTACTTTCCTCTCACTCACTTCTTTCGAGAGAAACTTCTTCTCTAGAAAGGATCCATCTTAGCAATGAATATCTTGCCTTCGGATCTGTGATAGAAGGTGTATCCAACAATTTCCTTTGGGTATTCTGTGAAGACGCACTTCTCCGATTTGGGTTTGAGCTTATCAGGATGAAACTTTTTCACATAAGCATCACAGCCCCAAACTTTAAGAAATGACAACTTTGGGTTTCTTGCTAAACCACAGTTCATATGGTGTCGTCTCAACGGATTTAGATGGTGCCCTTTTAACGTGAATGCAGCTGTCTCTAATGCATAACCCCAAAACAATAGTGGTAAATCAGTAAGAGACATCATAGATTGCACTATATCCAATAAAGTATTGTTATGACGTTCGGACACACCATTAAGCTGTGGTGTTCCAGGTGGCGTGAGTTGCGAAACTATTTCACATTGTTTTATATGAAGGCCAAACTCGTAACTCAAATATTCTCCTCCACGATCAGATCGTAGAAACTTTATTTTCTTGTTACGATGATTCTCCACTTCACTCTGAAATTCTTTGGACCTTTCAACTATTTCAGACTTATGTTTCATCAAGTAGATATACCTATATGTCACACCCTAGCTAGTCATGCATCAGAGTGTGTGCATCATGTTTAAATTTTCCATTTAACTTGAAATGGGGATCTGTGAAACCCTCGGAATCATTTTTGAAAATGGTCCAAATAAAAATTTCTCCAAAAGGGTCCAAGAAAATGCTCATGTTGCTCTCTGAAAATATTGGACAGAGATAAAAATCAAACCAATATTTTTAAGAGCTCATAGGTATTTATTTTGGGCATTTGGAATTAATGCATAAATATTTGCATTGGAAATATATTATTTATATATATTAATATATGTCCAAATATTATGCCAATTATAAAGGAGCTCTGGAATAATATATCTAGCTCCTGCAAAAATTGGCATAAGGTAAATAAATGATTTAATATTTTATTTAAATCAAAACAAATGTCAGAAATTAGAAAAAGAAAATAAATAAAAGGAGGAGCTTACCTGGGCTCCTCCCTGTGCAGCCCAGCCAGCTGGCCGGCCCAGCCAGCAGGCGGCCCAGCCCGCCTCCCTCCTCTGTCGTCTTCGTCCTCGACAGAGGGAGGGGAGTGTGGCTGGCGCGCGCGCGCGCCACCGCGCCACGCCACCTGCTCGCCTGCCTGCCTGCCCTCCCCTCCTCCTCTCGATGCCCCGGACGACGCCACGCCCCCTCCCCTGCTCTCTCTCACTCTCCCTCGGTTCTTCCCTCCTCTCCCTCGCTCTCTCTCTCACGGCCGAACACCACCATCGCCGCCGTTCGCCATAGCAGCCGTCACCGGCCACCCCTCGCCCCTCCGCTGAGCTTAGGAGCTCCGCCTCGACCCCCTCTTCCTCCCCACCGATCCACGGGTCTCCGGAAGCCCTGCATCGCCGCCCACGTTGCCGTTCCCCTCCTCGGCCACCGGAGATCGTCGCCGTCGAATCGAGAGCTACCGGACGTCCCCGAGCCCGCTAACCATCCCTGCAGCTCCGCGGTGAACCACTGACCCGATTCCCCCTTGCCCCGTTGTCCCTAGCATCCTGTAGCTGCCGCCCCCTTGAGCTCCGAAGCTCGCCGCCGCCGTGCCTCGTCGCCGCCGTGGCTGGAGCCGTTGTAGCTCGAAGCCGAGCACACCATCGTGCTCCACACCTCACCAGGAGCACGTAGCACGCACCAACACCTCCCCTAACGCCCTGCAACGCCGATTCCGACCGCACCCGAACTCCGGCCGCCGCTCACGAGCTCGCCATCGTCGGTACCGGCCACCACAGGCACGGTCACCACCACCGTTCGACGCGCGGGAGCAAGGGCTCTCCAACGAGCCCAAGCACGGCCTCGCCCGTGTCCTGTAGCGCGTTTCCGCATCGCGCCGCCGTCTCGGGCCTCGCTGGCGTCATGTCGCCGGTGGGTTTGACCCACCTTGACCACGGCAGGAACCCCCCTGTGTCCCTGACAAGTGGGCCCAGCCATGTAGCTAATTAGGATTAGCACTAACCGAATTAGTTAAACTAACTACCCCCCCCTGACACTGACCAGTGGGCCCCAGCGCCACTAATTCCTAATTAGGATTAATTTAACCCTGTTAAACCCCCCTGTCACTGACGTGTGGCCCCCACACGTCAGGTTTGACCCCAGCCAGCCGCAGTTGACCACTGACGTCATGCTGACGTCATGCTGGCGCAATATATATATTTCTGGATTTAATTTAAATCAGGAAATTCCAGAATATTATTTAAACTTCAAAAATTCATAACTTTTAATCTGTAACTCCAAATTGGACAAATTATATATGAAAAATGATCAGAAAAATCCAATCTATCCATCTGTACTATTTTCATGCATGATCAAACAAGTTAAATTGATGTTTTAAGCAGAATAAGGAAAAGCACTTTAAAAGGCCATGTTTGAGTTTGAAATTTGAATCTTTGATTCAAATTTGTTCAAACCCTTCTGGTTTTAGTTGCATTAGCCCAACACACTCATATTGCCATGTTTCATGCATGCATCATATTGTTGCACATTGTTTGGTGATGGTTGTGTATCGGTGTCCTTTGCGACAGGTTCTGCCTCCGAGGAGTACCGTGATTACCCTAACGAAGAACCGTATCAGTGCATCGAACCATCAGGCAAGCAACCAACCATTTGATCATATCGATACAATCCCATGTTCTCGCTCCTGCTCTCTTTTACTGCATTAAGACAACGCGTTTCAAACTGCTGTGTGCTACGGTAGTTGAACCCATTTCCTCTGCATGACCTGTCATTGCCACAGTAACTAGATGAAACCCACTAGCATGTGTAGGAGTTGATTGAGCCATATGTATGTGTTGTTCCTACCTTGCTATGCCTGCTATGCTTAGAGTCGTGTCAGGTCTGGTTCATCTGGGTGATGGGCTAGAGTGAAATGATTATGTCGGTAATGAGAGTGGTGTGGTGAACACGATTTGGTAAAGGTATCGATGAGAGGCCATGTAGGAGTACATGGTGGGTTGTTTCATTGAAGCCGACCTTAAGCACTGAGATCTGTATGTGTGATTTAAGAATCAGCTACTACCATGCATTGGGCCCGAAACCAATGGACCCTCTCGGCTTCTTATTCACCCTAGTTCTCCGTCCAGGAGTTGCAAGTAGTTTCTGGTGTTTGTAGCCTACTGGAGGCCGTGGACAGCGCTGACCGTAGGGGTGGGCTGTGATGCGGTAGGTACGTGGCCGGGTGTACCGAATACCCGTTAGGTATCTCGGGAACCCTGTTCACATCGTTCGGGGCCGTATGGGAAACCTCGGCCGGACTCCCTGCGGATGGAACCTGAATAGGCGATAAACCTGGACTGGAGGCTTAGGTGATTAGGTAGGTCGTGGCCGACACCCACGTTGAGCTTCCGCTTGAAGGTTGCCGAGTACATGTCGTGTAAACGGCGGTAAGTGGTGAGAGCGTGTATGAAGAAGTACACCCCTGCAGGGTTATCATGATCTATTCGAATAGCCGCGTCCGCGGTAAAGGACTACTTGGTTGCCTATACAGTTCATAGACAAGTAAATGGAAACTACTAAAAGCCTCAAGATAAGTGTGAGTGCCGAGGATGGCTCTTCCGTAGGAAGACGGAGGCGAATCCTCGGTAGCGTATTGAATTGGTGAGTAGTGGACTCGTGTGCGCAAAACCAATTCAAGTTGGAGTATCGTAGGATAGTCTAGCCAAGAGTCAAAGCTGGCTTGCTGCAATAACTCCACCAACCCTTCTTGATACTATGCATGTATGTAGGATCTGCTGTAAGTCTTGCTGAGTACCTTTGTACTCATGTTGCTATAATTTACATTTTTACAGAAGACGCTGCAACCCCTTCTGATGGGTTCTATGTAGACGTTGACATCAACGAGTAGGCTAAAGACCCAGGTGGTGACCCTGAGCTTGTGAAGGACCATGTAGTATAGCTAGGCTTTCCAAGCCTCTTTTATTTTACTAGTTGTCTGTACTCAGACAAGTTACTTCCGCTGCTGGTTTGTATGACTGTATGACTTGAATGTTGGGTCGTGAGACCCGTACCTTTGTGTATGTTATGTATGGCTCCCTGAGCCTTAAATAAAGTACTTGTGTCGTAGAGTCATGTTGTGATGCTTCGTTGTATTTGCACATATCGAGCATATTGTGTGTATGATTGAAATGCTTGGTATGTGTGGGATCTGACCATCTAGTTGTTTATCTTTAGTAGCCTCTCTTACCGGGAAATGTCTCCTAGTGTTACCGCTGAGCCATGGTAGCTTGCTACTGCTCTGGAACACTTAGGCTGGCCGGCATGTGTCCTTCTTCGTTCCTGTGTCTGTCCCTTCGGGGAAATGTCACGCTTTGAGTACCGGAGTCCTGTTAGCCCGCTACAGCCCGGTTTACCGGAGTCCTGCTAGCCCAGTGCTACAGCCCGGACCCACTTGCTGATGACCGACACGTTCGAAGCTGGGTCATGGATGCCTGTCCCTGTAAGTCTGTGCCACTTTGGGTTTACGACTAGTCATGTCAGCCCGGGCTCCTTATCATATGGATGCTAGCGACACTATCATATACGTGAGCCAAAAGGCGCAAACGGTCCCGGGCAAAGGTAAGGCGACACCCGTGGGGATACCGTGCGTGAGGCCGCAAAGAGATATGAGGTGTTACCGGCTAGATCGATGTGGCATCGAGTCGGGGTCCTGACAGCGTTGGCATCAGAGCCGGACTGCCTGTAGGTTCTCCAAGCCAAACTGGTCGATGTTGAGTCTAGAAATTCTTTAGTTATATGTAGGGGAATTGTTTGTGGGTTGGAACGTAAGGCTCTTTTTACTCCTTTATCTTATGACATTCTGATCTGAGTCAGTCCATTCTTCCACCGGGGGTTAAGGAATTAGGATCTATTCTCTCTATCAGGATCACGTGTTACTAATCAGTAGTACCTTATAAGTGTGATGGATACAAGCCTAGTTCAGTTCTATTACCACATTATGTTGTTAGAATGGATTCAGAACCTGGATATGATGATGTTGAGTGTGTACGAAATCCTTTGTCAAAGGTCTCAAATCCTTTTGAGCATTTACAGCTGTTATGCTGCCGAAATTTTGCTAGAAATTCTAATGCCTTTGCATTATGATTGTGCTTTCAGATGGCCACTCGCGACCTCAATCAAGTGGTTCGCCTGACTCGATGCCTAGATGTACCCGGCCATACTGCCAAGTTGGTCAGGGTAATGACTGAGGCTGGATACCGCTGGTATCCTGAGTACACGGTCGAAGAGCAATTCCGAGACTTTAATCAAAGCCAGTATCTCTGCACTGTCCGGATATTTCCATCTTATCCTGGATCCACCGAGCCCCTTCACTGCTCCTATGGACTCGGGGTTACTATTGAGATGGCTGTGCAGGACGCCGCCTACTCTATGATGACCATTATGCGAGTCAGATCTGGACTATTTCGGGACTCTGATTTCCGGTATATGCCAGGATCACTTCCGGGAGCACAAGGGTATCTCCAGGCTATCTATGCTGACCCCACTCAGGAGGATTCACGGACTCGCACCACTGCTGAGATGCTCGAGGATAAGGACCGTGAAAATCGGGCCTTAAGGTTAGAGCTCTTCAATACCCGTGCTGACCACTGGGCCACTTTGACTCGGTTCGCACCGGCGGTGCAAGCTGGATTTTCAGATATGCGCGATCTCTATCCTGTGAGATCTGCTTTGCCAGACGTGATGGGTTGGCGTGATGTAGGAGGCATCACCCCACCTCGCGGTCCCCGCAGGCCACCGTCTGTTGGTCCAAGGCCTCATCCTAGCCCCTATGGTCCACAAGCTCCGCGAGATCGTCTGTTTCCGGATGATCATGTTGAGCTTCCAGGCTATGGAGGTGACTTCTACGAGGACTACTACGGATCGGTCTGAGTTAGTGGTAGTATCACTAGTTCGCACTAGCTGTGTCATCTATCGTCCCGCGTGACTCGTGGGATATGACCTAGTTTGTACTCTTTCCGGAGGTGTAGAAAAATAATGTATAGGAGCTTGGAATGCCTCCGATGAGATGTAATCCTCTTTTCACCGTAATAGTACTCTGTTTGGTCTTGTACTAAACCCTGTATGGTGTGTATGACGATGGAATAAAGAAGCAGTTCCTGTATTTACCATGTCATACGGATGATCATCTTGCATTTCGAGTTATTCCTTACATTTTATATCCTATGTCGGAATTTTATCATCCTGACTAAATCATTGTCTTGTTTACCTAGGATGGTCAACACGCGCACTAACCCTGCTCCTCAAGAGCAGGCCGAAGGCAGTGAAGTCAGGGATGCAAATCTGCCTCATCCCCCTTCCCTAGCCGAGGTTATGATGGAAGCTGAGAGAAACAAGCGGGAGACCAACCGTTTGTTGGAGCGTATTGAACAGAACACGGCACACCATCAGAGGACTAACGTGGTGTCACTCAGTGATTTTATCAAATTACATCCACCCACGTTCCACCACTCCGTCGAGCCTCTCGACGCTGATGACTGGCTTCGCAGTATCGCTCACAAACTGCGCTCCGCGCTGGTAGCGGAGGCTGACAAGGTCACCTTTGCTGCATATCATCTTGAAGGCCCCGCCAGTCTATGGTGGGAGAATTATGGAGCTATGCGCCCGGCGGGCCATGTCACTACTTGGGCTGAATTCAGCGAGGCTTTCCGTGAACATCACATTCCGGAGGGTCTCATGGACCGTAAACGTGAAGAATTTTGCAGTTTCACCCAAGGCCGACTTTCTGTGGATGCTTACAGCAGGGAGTTTGGTAATCTCGCACGATATGCAACTGAGGAAGTGTCTACTGATGCCAAGAAGCAAGCAAGGTTCCGTAAGGGACTTAGTCCTGAGCTTCACCGCGACCTCCGTCTGCATGAGTGCACATCTTTTCAGAAACTTGTCAACAAAGCCATCAGTGCTGAAACTGGTCAGACTAACTATGACGCAACACGCAAGCATGGCCGTGACATGGGTTCCTCATCCGGTGCTGGTCCTCAGAAGCGCCGCGTGTGGGTACCCAACACCGCCCTGCCACCCAGGTTCACACCGAGGCCATTTTTCCAGGCGCCTCGCCCTGTTCAACAGTCTGCACCGGCCAAGCCCTATGGGGGTCCAACCAACAATGCTCCTCCACGTACCAGTTCCGTGACTTGTTTCAAGTGTGGGGAATCTGGCCACTATATGCGTGAGTGTCCCCAGACCAACCCCAACCAGTCTGCTAAAGCTGTTGGCCGTGGCAAGCCGACAGGAAAAGTTTTCCACGCCAAGCCGGTCACCGCTTCACGTGGCCATGTCAACTGTATCTCTGCCGAAGAAGCTCAAGAGGATCCCAACGTCGTTCTCGGTACGCTTCTTGTTAATTGCCACCCGGCATCTGTTCTTTTCGATACAGGAGCCTCTCATTCTTTTATATCCGAAAATTATGCTCGTTTGCATAACGTTGCATTCTGTGACATGCCATCCACTATGGAAATTTCTACTCCCGGGTCTAGATGGCAGACCTCTAGGGTAAGTTATGGAAATGAAATCCAAGTCGACAGACTTGTTTTTCTTGCATCTTTGATAGCCCTTAAATCTTCAGATATTAATATCATTCTGGGTATGGACTGGATGTCAGCTCATCAAGCCAAAATTGATTGCTTCTCTAGGACTGTTCAACTCACCCATCCTTCGGGGAAGATAGTCAATGTCTTGACCCGATTAGCCAAGCGACAGTTATATTCTCTTAACGCCAGCCCTTTGCCAGACCTTGAGGACATTCCGATAGTCCGTGACTTCCCGGATGTCTTCCCAGAAGAATTGCCAGGTGTTCCACCTGACAGGGATGTTGAGTTCGTAATAGACCTCATTCCAGGAACCGTTCCGATTGCTAGAAGACCTTATAAGATGGCACCCCTAGAACTAGCCGAGCTTAAGAAACAACTCGATGAGTCCTTGAAAAAGGGTTTCATCCGACCTAGCTCATCTCCGTGGGCTTGCCCCGTCCTATTCGTCAAGAAGAAGGATGGTACGGACCGGATGGTTGTAGATTACCGACCTGTCAATTTGGTCACAATCAAGAACAAATATCCACTTCCCAGGATCAACGACCTGTATGATCAGCTCGCTGGATCCTCAGTCTTCTCCAAGATGGATTTGAGGTTGGGCTACCATCAAATCAAAATCAGAAACGGGGACATTCCTAAAACGGCCTTTGTTACTCGTTATGGCCAATACGAGTACACCGTCATGTCCTTCGGTTTAACCAACGCTCCAGCCACCTTTTCTCGGTTAATGAACTCAATCTTCATGGAGTATCTGGATAAATTCGTCGTAGTTTATCTCGATGATATACTCATCTACTCCAAGAACGAGGAAGAACATGCCGAACATCTAAGGCTAGTGTTGAAGAAACTTCGAGAGCATCGCCTTTATGCCAAATTTTCTAAATGTGAATTCTGGTTGTCAGAAGTGACCTATCTGGGTCATGTAATATCTGGTAAAGGTATTGCTGTTAACCCTGAGCGAGTTCAAGCCGTCCTTAATTGGACTCCACCTGAATCGGTCAAGCAAGTTCGGAGTTTTCTAGGCTTAGCGAGCTATTGTCGTCGCTTTGTCGAGAACTTCTCCAAGGTTGCTAAACCTCTAACCGAACTCCTCAAGAAAGATAAGAAGTTCGAATGGACTCCACAGTGTGAGCACAGCTTTCAGGAACTGAAAAGACGCCTGACCTCTGCTCCCGTACTGGTACCGCCAGACTTCTCCAAGGACTTTGTTATCTACTGCGACGCCTCGCGACAAGGACTAGGTTGCATTCTCATGCAAGATCGACACGTAATTGCCTACGCTTCACGGCAATTGCACCCACATGAGGAGAATTATCCTACTCATGATCTAGAGCTTGCAGCCGTAGTCTATGCACTTAAGACCTGGCGACATTACCTCCTCGGTAACCGTTGCGAAATATTCACTGATCACCAAAGTCTGAAGTACATCTTCACCCAACCGGATCTGAATCTCAGGCAAAGACGTTGGGTTGAGTTGATCACAGACTTCGACTTAGGAATAACCTACACCCCAGGGAAAGCCAACGTCATGGCTGATGCGCTAAGTCGTAAATCTTATTGTAACAACCTGATGTTACAACAAAGTCAACCGCTTCTCCATGAGGAATTTCGGAAGCTTAACCTTCACATTGTACCTCAAGGTTTTCTTTCCACCTTGGTGGCAAAACCTACCCTTACGGATCAGATTATCAAAGCACAGAAGGTAGATCCGGGAATTTCCCGCATCAAGAGAAACATCCAGAAAGGAGTTGCGAATTGTTTCTCCATTAATGATCAAGGGGTCGTATACTTCGGGGATCGACTAGTGGTTCCCAAAGTGCGCAACCTGAGGCGATTGATCCTTAAGGAAGCTCATGAATCTCCTCTCACCATTCATCCCGGTAGTACTAAGATGTATCAGGACCTACGCCAGAGGTTCTGGTGGACTAGGATGAAGAGAGAAATTGCTCAGTATATTGCTAATTGCGACGTCTGTCGTCGTGTAAAAGCAGAGCATCAACGGCCTGCTGGCACCCTTCAACCCTTAGCTATTCCTGAATGGAAATGGGATAAAATTGGTATGGATTTCATTACCGGTTTTCCCAGGACCAAGAGAGGGAATAATGCTATTTTCGTCGTTGTCGATCGTCTTTCCAAAGTAGCCCATTTCTTACCTGTTCGTGAGAGTATAACCGCTAGTCAGCTGGCAGACTTATACATCTCCCGAATAGTGTCCCTCCATGGTGTTCCTTTGGAAATTAACTCGGATCGAGGAAGTCTTTTCACCTCTCGATTTTGGGAAAGTTTCCAAAATGCTATGGGAACCCGTCTCTCCTTTAGCACCGCTTTCCACCCTCAGTCGAGTGGTCAAGTGGAACGCGTCAACCAGATTCTAGAAGACATGCTTCGAGCCTCTGTTATCTCATTCGGAATGGACTGGGAGAAGTGCCTTCCATTTGCCGAATTCGCTTACAACAACAGCTATCAATCTAGCTTGGGTAAAGCCCCTTTTGAAGTTCTCTATGGACGACGATGTCGAACACCCCTTAACTGGTCAGAGACCGGGGAAAGACAATTCTTTGGCCCGGATATGATTCAGGAAGCAGAAGAACAAGTTCGCATCGTTCGTGAAAAGTTGAAAACAGCCCAATCTCGTCAAAAGAGTCAATATGACCGAAAACATAAGGCTATGACTTTCGAGGTTGACGAGAAGGCTTATCTTCGGGTCACCCCTCTGAAGGGAACCCATCGTTTCGGTATCAAAGGCAAATTGGCTCCTCGTTACATTGGACCTTTTCGCATTCTCGCCAAACGAGGAGAAGTTGCCTACCAGTTGGAACTACCTCCGCACCTCTCCAGAGTCCACAATGTTTCCACGTTTCTCAACTCAGGCGTTGCTTCTCGGATCCTATCCGTGGAGTGGACCACGAAACGCTTGATCTCCAAGATAATCTTACATATCGAGAGTACCCCATTCGTATCCTCGATCAGGCCGAACGTACCACCCGACGTCATAATATCAAGTTTCTCAAAGTTCAATGGTCGCACCATTCTGAGGATGAAGCAACTTGGGAAAGGGAGGATCGTCTTCGACTTGAGTATCCCGCCTTCTTCCCGGAGGAACCCAAATCTCGGGACGAGATTCTTTGAGTGGGGGTGAGTTGTCACACCCTAGCTAGTCATGCATCAGAGTGTGTGCATCATGTTTAAATTTCCATTTAATTTGAAATGGGGATCTGTGAAACCCTCAGAATCATTTTTGAAAATGATCCAAATAAAAATTTCTCCAAAAGGGTCCAAGAAAATGCTCATGTTGCTCTCTGAAAATATTGGACAGAGATAAAAATCAAACCAATATTTTTAAGAGCTCATAGGTATTTATTTTGGGCATTTGGAATTAATGCATAAATATTTGCATTGGAAATATATTATTTATATATATTAATATATGTCCAAATACTATGCCATTTATAAAGGAGCTCTGGAATAATATATCTAGCTCCTGCAAAAATTGGCATAAGGTAAATAAATGATTTAATATTTTATTTAAATCAAAACAAATGTCAGAAATTAGAAAAAGAAAAATAAATAAAAGGAGGAGCTTACCTGGGCTCCTCCCTGTGCAGCCCAGCCAGCTGGCCGGCCCAGCCAGCAGGCGGCCCAGCCCGCCTCCCTCCTCTGTCGTCTTCGTCCTCGACAGAGGGAGGGGAGTGTGGCCGGCGCGCGCGCGCCACCGCGCCACGCCACCTGCTCGCCTGCCTGCCTGCCCTCCCCTCCTCCTCTCGATGCCCCGGACGACGCCACGCCCCTCCCCCTGCTCTCTCTCACTCTCCCTCGGTTCTTCCCTCCTCTCCCTCGCTCTCTCTCTCACGGCCGAACACCACCATCGCCGCCGTTCGCCATAGCAGCCGTCACCGGCCACCCCTCGCCCCTCCGCTGAGCTCAGGAGCTCCGCCTCGACCCCCTCTTCCTCCCCACCGATCCACGGGTCTCCGGAAGCCCTGCATCGCCGCCCACGTCGCCGTTCCCTCCTCGGCCACCGGAATCGAGAGCTACCGGACGTCCCCGAGCCCGCTAACCATCCCTGCAGCTCCGCGGTGAGCCACTGACCCGATTCCCCCTTGCCCCGTCGTCCCTAGCATCCTGTAGCTGCCGCCCCCTTGAGCTCCGAAGCTCGCCGCCGCCGTGCCTCGTCGCCGCCGTGGCTGGAGCCGTTGTAGCTCGAAGCCGAGCACACCATCGTGCTCCACACCTCACCAGGAGCACGTAGCACGCACCAACACCTCCCCTAACGCCCTGCAACGCCGATTCCGACCGCACCCGAACTCCGGCCGCCGCTCACGAGCTCGCCGTCGTCGGTACCGGCCACCACAGGCACGGCCACCACCACCGTTCGACGCGCGGGAGCAAGGGCTCTCCAACGAGCCCAAGCACGGCCTCGCCCGTGCCCTGTAGCGCGTTTCCGCATCGCGCCGCCGTCTCGGGCCTCGCCGGCGTCATGTCGCCGGTGGGTTTGACCCACCTTGACCACGGCAGGAACCCCCCTGTGTCCCTGACAGGTGGGCCCAGCCCTGTAGCTAATTAGGATTAGCACTAACCGAATTAGTTAAACTAACTACCCCCCCTGACACTGACCAGTGGGCCCCAGCGCCACTAATTCCTAATTAGGATTAATTTAACCCTGTTAAACCCCCCTGTCACTGACGTGTGGCCCCCACACGTCAGGTTTGACCCCAGCCAGCCGCAGTTGACCACTGACGTCATGCTGACGTCATGCTGGCGCAATATATATATTTCTGGATTTAATTTAAATCAGGAAATTCCAGAATATTATTTAAACTTCAAAAATTCATAACTTTTAATCTGTAACTCCAAATTGGACAAATTATATATGAAAAATGATCAGAAAAATCCAATCTATCCATCTGTACTATTTTCATGCATGATCAAACAAGTTAAATTGATGTTTTAAGCAGAATAAGGAAAAGCACTTTAAAAGGCCATGTTTGAGTTTGAAATTTGAATCTTTGATTCAAATTTGTTCAAACCCTTCTGGTTTTAGTTGCATTAGCCCAACACACTCATATTGCCATGTTTCATGCATGCATCATATTGTTGCACATTGTTTGGTGATGGTTGTGTATCGGTGTCCTTTGCGACAGGTTCTGCCTCCGAGGAGTACCGTGATTACCCTAACGAAGAACCGTATCAGTGCATCGAACCATCAGGCAAGCAACCAACCATTTGATCATATCGATACAATCCCATGTTCTCGCTCCTGCTCTCTTTTACTGCATTAAGACAACGCGTTTCAAACTGCTGTGTGCTACGGTAGTTGAACCCATTTCCTCTGCATGACCTGTCATTGCCACAGTAACTAGATGAAACCCACTAGCATGTGTAGGAGTTGATTGAGCCATATGTATGTGTTGTTCCTACCTTGCTATGCCTGCTATGCTTAGAGTCGTGTCAGGTCTGGTTCATCTGGGTGATGGGCTAGAGTGAAATGATTATGTCGGTAATGAGAGTGGTGTGGTGAACACGATTTGGTAAAGGTATCGATGAGAGGCCATGTAGGAGTACATGGTGGGTTGTTTCATTGAAGCCGACCTTAAGCACTGAGATCTGTATGTGTGATTTAAGAATCAGCTACTACCATGCATTGGGCCCGAAACCAATGGACCCTCTCGGCTTCTTATTCACCCTAGTTCTCCGTCCAGGAGTTGCAAGTAGTTTCTGGTGTTTGTAGCCTACTGGAGGCCGTGGACAGCGCTGACCGTAGGGGTGGGCTGTGATGCGGTAGGTACGTGGCCGGGTGTACCGAATACCCGTTAGGTATCTCGGGAACCCTGTTCACATCGTTCGGGGCCGTATGGGAAACCTCGGCCGGACTCCCTGCGGATGGAACCTGAATAGGCGATAAACCTGGACTGGAGGCTTAGGTGATTAGGTAGGTCGTGGCCGACACCCACGTTGGCTTCCGCTTGAAGGTTGCCGAGTACATGTCGTGTAAACGGCGGTAAGTGGTGAGAGCGTGTATGAAGAAGTACACCCCTGCAGGGTTATCATGATCTATTCGAATAGCCGCGTCCGCGGTAAAGGACTACTTGGTTGCCTATACAGTTCATAGACAAGTAAATGGAAACTACTAAAAGCCTCAAGATAAGTGTGAGTGCCGAGGATGGCTCTTCCGTAGGAAGACGGAGGCGGATCCTCGGTAGCGTATTGAATTGGTGAGTAGTGGACTCGTGTGCGCAAAACCATTTCAAGTTGGAGTATCGTAGGATAGTCTAGCCAAGAGTCAAAGCTGGCTTGCTGCAATAACTCCACCAACCCTTCTTGATACTATGCATGTATGTAGGATCTGATGTAAGTCTTGCTGAGTACCTTTGTACTCATGTTGCTATAATTTACATTTTTACAGAAGACGCTGCAACCCCTTCTGATGGGTTCTATGTAGACGTTGACATCAACGAGTAGGCTAAAGACCCAGGTGGTGACCCTGAGCTTGTGAAGGACCATGTAGTATAGCTAGGCTTTCCAAGCCTCTTTTATTTTACTAGTTGTCTGTACTCAGACAAGTTACTTCCGCTGCTGGTTTGTATGACTGTATGACTTGAATGTTGGGTCGTGAGACCCGTACCTTTGTGTATGTTATGTATGGCTCCCTGAGCCTTAAATAAAGTACTTGTGTCGTAGAGTCATGTTGTGATGCTTCGTTGTATTTGCACATATCGAGCATATTGTGTGTATGATTGAAATGCTTGGTATGTGTGGGATCTGACTATCTAGTTGTTTATCTTTAGTAGCCTCTCTTACCGGGAAATGTCTCCTAGTGTTACCGCTGAGCCATGGTAGCTTGCTACTGCTCTGGAACACTTAGGCTGGCCGGCATGTGTCCTTCTTCGTTCCTGTGTCTGTCCCTTCGGGGAAATGTCACGCTTTGAGTACCGGAGTCCTGTTAGCCCGCTACAGCCCGGTTTACCGGAGTCCTGCTAGCCCAGTGCTACAGCCCGGACCCACTTGCTGATGACCGACACGTTCGAAGCTGGGTCATGGATGCCTGTCCCTGTAAGTCTGTGCCACTTTGGGTTTACGACTAGTCATGTCAGCCCGGGCTCCTTATCATATGGATGCTAGCGACACTATCATATACGTGAGCCAAAAGGCGCAAACGGTCCCGGGCAAAGGTAAGGCGACACCCGTGGGGATACCGTGCGTGAGGCCGCAAAGTGATATGAGGTGTTACCGGCTAGATCGATGTGACATCGAGTCGGGGTCCTGACCACAAACTGATTCCCACCGGCAAAGGTAAGGCAGGTTTGATACCCCGTGGGCAGATGGATACCAGTTAGGCCGCAGTGCGATAGCTGAGCGATGCAAGCTCTGTCCGTTTTAGATCAGAGCATCTCCCTGACCACTATATCTGCATGTGAAGGAGAAATAACCATCGGGAGCATCAACACTCATTGGGCATACTCTATGAATAGCAAAGTATGTCCAGTCACGGTTTAGTCTCGGGCACGGTGCGGATAAACATGTTCCGAAAGCCATAGCATGGCTTTACACCGATTTATGCCACAAATGAGTTGCACTATCATTATTAACTTTGCATCTTTTGGCATCAATATTATGAATATGTGTATCACTATGATTGAGATCCAACAAACTATTTTCATTGGGTGTGTAACCATCGAAGGTTTTATTCATGTAAACAGAATAACAATTTATTCTCTATCTTAGATGAATAATCGTATCACAATAAATATGATCTTATTATATTATGCTCAACGCAAACACCAAATAACATTTATTTAGGTTTAACACTAATCTCGAAAATATAGGGAGTGTGTGATGATGATCATATCAATCTTGGAACTACTTCCAACACTCATCGTCACTTCCCCTCCAACTAGTCTCTGTTTATTCTGTAACTCCTGTTTCGAGTTACTAATCATAGCAACCGAACAAGTATCAAATACTCAGGGGCTACTATAAACACTAGTAAGGCACACATCAATAATCTGTATATCAAATATACCCTTGTTCGCTTTGCCATCCTTCTTATTCACCAAATATTCAGGGCATTTCCGCTTCCAGTGACCATTTCCTTTGCAGTGTAAGCACTCAGTTTCAGGCTTTGGTCCAGCTTTGGTCTTCTTCATGGGAGTGACAACTTGTTTGCCATTCTACTTGAAGTTTCCCTTTCTTTCCCTTTGACCTCTTCTTGAAACTAGTGGTCTTGTCAATCATCAACACTTGATGCTCTTTCTTGATTTCTACCTTCGTCGATTTCAACATCACGAAGAGCTCGAGAATCGTTTTCGTCATCCCTTGCATACTATAGTTCATCACGAAGTTCTAGTAACTTATTGATGGTGACTAGAGAATTCTGTCAATCACTATCTTATCTGGAAGATTAACTCCCACTTGATTCAAGCGATTGAAATACCCAGACAATCTGAGCACATGCTCACTAGTTGAGTGATTCTCCTCCATCTTTTAGCTATAGAATTTGTTGGAGACTTCATATCTCTCAACTCGGGTATTTGCTAGAAATATTAACTTCAACTCCTGGAACATCTCATATGGTCCATGACGTTCAAAACGTCTTTGAAGTCCCGATTCTATGTCGTTAAGCATGGTGCACTAAACTATCAAGTAGTCATCATATTGAGCTAGCCAAACGTTCATAACGTCTGCATTTGCTCCTGCAATAGGTCTGTCACCTAGCGGTGCATTAAGGACATAATTCTTCTGTGCAGCAATGAGGATAAACCTCAGATCACGGATCCAATCCGCATCATTGCTACTAACATCTTTCAACTTATTTTTTCTCTAGGAACATATCAAAATAAACATATGAAAGCAACAACGCGAGCTATTGATCTATAACATAATTTGCAAAATACTACCAGGACTAAGTTCATGATAAATTAAAGTTCAATTAATCATATTACTTAAGAACTCCCACTTAGACAGACATCTCTCTAGTCATCTAAGTGATCACATGATCCAAATCAACTAAACCATGTCCGATCATCACGTGAGATGGAGTAGTTTCAATGGTGAACATCACTATGTTGATCATATCTACTATATGATTCACGTTCGACCTTTCGGTCTCCGTGTTCCGAGGCCATATCTGTATATGCTAGGCTCGTCAAGTTTAACCTGAGTATTCCGCGTGTGCAACTGTTTTGCACCCGTTGTATTTGAACGTAGAGCCTATGACACCCGATCATCACATGGTGTCTCAGCACGAAGAACTTTCACAACGGTGCATACTCAGGGAGAACCCTTCTTGATAATTAGTGAGAGATCATCTTATAATGCTACCGTCAAACAAAACAGAATAAGATGTATAACAGATAAACATCATATGCAATCAAAATATGTGACATGATATGGCCATGATCATCTTGCGCCTTTGATCTCCATCTCCAAAGTACTGTCATGATCTCTATCGTTACCGGCACGACACCATGATCTTCATCATCTTGATCTATATCAATGTGTCGTCACATGGTCGTCTCGCCAACTATTGCTCTTGCAACTATTGCTATTGCATAGCGGTAAAGTAAAGCAATTATTTGGCACTTGCATCTTTATGCAACAAAGAGACAACCATAAGGCTTCTGCCAGTTGCCAATAACTTCAACAAAACATGATCATCTCATACAACAACTTATATCTCATCACGTCTTGACCATATCACATCACAACATGCCCTGCAAAAACAAGTTAGACGTTCTCTACTTTGTTGTTGCAAGTTTTACGTGGCTGCTACAGGCTGAGCAAGAACCGTTCTTACCTACGCATCAAAACCACAACGATAGTTCATCAAGTTAGTGTTGTTTTAACCTTCGCAAGGACCGGGCGTAGCCACACTCGGTTCAGCTAAAGTTGGAGAAACTGACACCCGCCAGCCACCTGTGTGCAAAGCACGTCGGTAGAACCAGTCTCGCGTAAGCGTACGCGTAATGTCGGTCCGGACCGCTTCATCCAACAATACCGCCGAACCAAAGTATGACATGCTGGTAAGCAGTATGACTTGTATCGCCCACAACTCACTTGTGTTCTACTCGTGCATAAACATCAATGGCATAAAACCTGGCTCTGATACCACTGTTGGGGAACGTAGTTATTTCAAAAAATTTCCTACGCACATGCAAGGAATCATGTGATGCATAGCAACGAGAGGGGACGAGTGTATCCACGTACCCTCATAGACCGAAAGCGGCAGCGTGTATGACAATGCGGTTGATGTAGTCCGTACGTCTTCACGATCCGACCGATCCAAGTACCGAACATACGGCACCTCCCGAGTTCACACACGTTCAGCTCGATGACGATCCCCGGGCTCCGAGGCAGCAAAGCATCGGGGATGAGTTCCGTCAGCACGACGGCGTGGTGACGATGATTGATGTCTACCGGCGCAGGGCTTCGCCTCAACTCCGCGACGATATGACTAAGGTGAATATGGTGGAAGGGGGCACCGCACACGGCTAGGAACGATCCGTAGATCAACTTGTGGTTGTGCCTAGAGGTGCCCCCCTGCCCTGTATATAAGGAGCAAGGGGGGAGGGGCGGCCGGCCTAGGAGGGTGCGCCAAGGGGGAGTCCTACTCCACCGGGAGTAGGACTCCCTCCTTCCTTGTTGGAGTAGGAGAAGGGGAAAGAGGGAGAGGAGGAAGGAAAGGGGGCCGCACCCCTTGTCCAATTCGGACCAGAGGGGGCCTGCGCGCCTCCTTCCTTTCGGCCTCTCTCCTCTATTCCCGTATGGCCCATAAGGCCCATATACTCCCCGGCGAATTCCCGTAACTCTCTGGTACTCGAAAAATACCCGAATCACTCGGAACCTTTCCGAAGTCCGAATATAGTCGTCCAATATATCAATCTTTACGTCTCGACCATTTCGAGACTCCTCGTCATGTCCCCGATCTCATCCGGGACTCCGAACTCCCTTGTTACATCAAAACTCATAAACTCATAATATAACTGTCATCGTAACGTTAAGCGTGCGGACCCTACGGGTTCGAGAACTATGTAGACATGACCTAGAACTATTCTTGGTCAATAACCAATAGTGGAACCTGGATGCTCATATTGGCTCCTACATATTCTACGAAGATCTTTATCGGTCAAACCGCATAACAACATACTTTGTTCCCTTTGTCATCGGTATGTTACTTGCCCGAGATTCGATCGTCGGTATCCAATACCTAGTTCAATCTCATTACTGGCAAGTCTCTTTACTCGTTACGTAATGCATCATTCCGTAACTAACTCATTAGCTACATTGCTTGCAAGGCTTATAGTGATGTGCATTACCGAGAGGGTCCAGAGATACCTCTCCGACAACCGGAGTGAAAAAACCTAATCTCAAAATACGCCAGCCCAACATGTACCTTTGGAGACACCTGTAGTACTCCTTTATAATCACCCAGTTACATTGTGACGTTTGGTAGTACCCAAAGTGTTCCTCCGGTAAACGGGAGTTGCATAATCTCATAGTTACAGGAACATGTATAAGTCATGAAGAAAGCAATAGCAACATACTAAAAGATCAAGTGCTAGGCTAACGGAATGGGTCATGTCAATCACATCATTCTCCTAATGATGTGATCCCATTAATCAAATGACAACACATGTCTATGGTTAGGAAACATAACCATCTTTGATTAATGAGCTAGTCAAGTTGAGGCATACTAGTGACACTTTGTTTGTCTATGTATTCACACATGTATTATGTTTCCGGTTAATACAATTCTAGCATGAATAATAAACGTTTATCATGATATAAGGAAATAAATAATAACTTTATTATTGCCTCTAGGGTATATTTCCTTCAGAATGATGGAGCTGCCATTTGGTGCAGTTCCAAGTAGAGCATCGTGGCGAGATCTACGTGTGAAGCGGAGTACATAGCTACTTCAGAAGCAGCACATGAAGGAGTCTGGATGAAGGATTTCATATTCGATCTAGGTGTAATACCTAGTGCATTGGGTCCAATGAAAATCTTTTGTAATAACACTGGAGCAATTGCCTTGGCGAAGGAATCCAGGTTTCACAAGAGAACCAAACACATCAAGAGACGCTTCAACTCCATTTGTGAATACGTCAAGGATGGAGACTTGGAGATTTGAAAAATACATACGGATCTAAATGTGACAACCCCGTTGACTAAGCCTCTTCCATGAGCAAAACATGATCATCACCAAGACTCCATGGGTGTTAGATTCATTATTATGTAATCTAGATTATTGACTGTAGTGCAAGTGGGAGACTGAAGGAAATCTATACTCCTATATAGAGTACCAGTAGCACTTCGTATAAGTCGTTGGATCTTTCTAATCGAACGGCTCATATTTAGTGGCTCACATTTAGTGGCTTGTGATAGAAGACTACGTGGCCACATTGACACCATTGGATATGTTAATCTGATGGACCATATTACAAGGATTCGTTGTGGGCCCCATCCCCCTATTGCTTGTCACTCTCGCATGAAATTTGTACCACGCACATGATTCTTCCTTCGCTATCCAGAAATTTCTGGTGAACTCCCGTGACAAATTTGTACTGGGCATAGAGTAGTAGTAGTACTAGCAAAGGTACGAGCTAGCAAGTAGGCATCCTACACAATGAGAGAGTGCGAAAAATATGGAATGGTACATGATAATATGTGTTACAGTTGAATAGATTTTACTTTCTCTCGTATTCGTTTTAGAAATATTACTACCTAGGTTTTTCTTTTTTTTTTCCTTTTGTTTACCAATATTTTTTGGGGACAACTCTCATCAACCAAAAAAGACATAATCAATGCTTGAATAATTATTTTATTCTTATTTTTGAGTTGAATAATTAATTTATTCGTAATGATAAATAACTTGCAACTTAGTACTCTTTACATTACCCAATTTAGACCATATTAAATTTATATATGTTTGAGGATTTCAAATTATGTAAAAGCAAGGTTACACAACTATTAAAGTGTTTACGTCATTACGATTAATAGTGTTAATTTTCATACGTGACTCTACTAATCATAGTTTAAATTATATAGATGTGTGTCAAGAGAAAACAACCGCTTCTCATGTGTATTGGTCATATTTGAAAAAAATAACCGAATAAATGCTGACAATATAATTATATTGAATACAATTAATTGCCGTAGGTCGCCCCCACCCCACCCCAACATGCGGCATTTCACAATAATCCAAGAATTATACATGTGCACGGCACGTGCCATTTACTAGTATGCCCTAGAGGCAATAATAAATTTGCTATTTTATATTTCCCTATTCATGATAAAGGTTTATTATTCATTCTAGAATTGTATTGATCGGAAACTTAAATACATGTGTGAATACATAAATAAATAATGTGTCCCTAGTAAGCCTCTACTAGAGTAGCTCGTTGATCAAAGATGGTTAAGGTTTCCTAACCATAAACATGTGTTGTCATTTGATAATGGGATCACATCATTAGAAGAATGATGTGATGGACATGACCCATCCGTTAGCTTAGCATAATGATCATTCAGTTTATTTCTATTCCTTTCTCAATGTCAAATACATATTCCTTCGACTATGAGATTGTGCAACTCCCGGATATCAGAGGAATACCTTGTGTGCTATCAAACATCATAACATAACTGGGTGATCATAAAGATGCTCTACACGTATCTCCGAAGGTGTTTGTTGAGTTGGCATAGATCGAGATTAGGATTTGTCACTCCAAGTATCGGAGAGGTATCTCTAGGCCCTCTCAGTAATACACATCATAAGAATCCTTGCAAGCAAAGTGACTAATGAGTTGGCGACAGGATAATGTACTACGGAGCGAGTAAAGAGACTTACAGGTAAAGAGATTGAACTAGGTAGGAAGATACCGATGATCGAATCTCGGTCAAGTAACATACCGATGGACAAAGGGAATTACGTAACGTGTGTTGTCATAACGGTTCGACCTATAAAGATCTTTGTAGAATATGTAGGAGCCAATATGGGCATCCAGGTTCCGATATTGGTTGTTGATCTTTGTAGAATATGTAGGAGCCAATATGGGCATCCAGGTTCCGATATTGGTTGTTGACCGGAGAGGTGTCTCGGTCATGTCTACATAGTTCTCGAACCCATAGGGTCTGCATGCTTAAACGTTCCTTCACGATGTAGTGTAATATGAGTTATATGATTTGGTGACCGAATGTTGTTTAGAGTCCTAGATGAGATCACGGACATGAAGAGGAGTCTCGAAATGGTCGAGAGATAAAGATTGATATATAGGACGATGGTATTAGGACACCAGAATAGTTTCGGAGTGCACTGGGTAGTCATTGGATCACTCGAAGGGGTTCCTGGAGGCCCCGGGAGGTCTATGGGCCTAATGGGCTAAGGAGAGGCAGACACACCAGCCCACAGAGGGGCTGGCGCGCCCTCTCCCTGGCCGCCAGCCCTAGAAGAAGGAAAGGGGGCGCCACCTCCTCCTTCCTTTCCCCCCTTGTGGGAAAAAGGAAAGGGGGGCGCCACCTCCCCCTTCTTTCCCTTTGGCGCCAAAAGAAGGAAAGGGGGCCAGCCTAGGGCAAGCCCAAGTAGGATTCGGACCTAATTGGGGCACCCCTTGGCCTCTCCCCTCTCCCTCCGACCTATATATATATGAGGGAGGGGGCGCCTAGCACAACACAACATTGTCTTAGCCACGTGCGGCGCCCCCCTCCACCGTTTACACCCCCGGTCATATTTTCGTAGTGCTTAGGTGAAGCCCTGCGGAGATCACATCACCATCATTGTCACCACATTGTCGTGATGCTGGAACTCATCTACTACTTCGCCGTCTTGCTGGATCAAGAAGGCGGAGGACGTCACCGAGCTGAACGTGTGCTGAACGCGGAGGTGCCGTACGTTCGGTACTTTGATCGGTTGGAGCGTGAAGAAGTTCGACTACATCAACCGCGTTGTTAAAGACTTACGCTTGTGGTCTACGAGGGTACGTAGACACACTCTCCCCTCTTGTTGCTATGCATATCCATGGATAGATCTTGCGTGTGCGTAGAAAATTTTTTGTATTCCATGGAACGTTTCCCAACAAAAGCATATTGAGATTCATCATCATTTCATCCAGGATCACATCAAACATGGAGAGATTACTATTATCTCGCACCACCCCTTAATAGAGAGGAGAGGAAGGTAGGTCAGTGTCAGGCTCTGTTCTTATCCTTCCCTTGTTCCCGCGTGCCAGAAGTTACTGCAGCCACAGATCTGCCATCGTGTGACTCAAATGCAAGGATGACAGTTCACTAGCGAGTGGCATCTCTCCTCTGTCAATCTGCCATCCAAGGGTTGCTGATGCTGGTGAGTAGCTGTAGCCTCTCCGACAATGCATGTGCTCAGTTTTGCTTTACTTTTAATTTTACCAACTTGTAATGGCTATAAAGAAAGCCACAATTCGTGTGAGAAGGCATGGTCCCTTGTATCGGGTGTAAACCTTAGCCGCCGGTGGCGAGCTAAACCTACTTTCCCCATTTCTAGTCAAGAAAACCCTAATTTGGAGCCTCTGTTCTTCCCTTGAGTTGTTGTTCAGCGAGTTAAATTGCATTACTCAGAGCTCTAATCTTGACAATTGGTATTAGAGGCCAGTCCTTCCTCGGAGGCGGTGTGATTTGGGCGGTGTTGAGGTTGGTTTTGACCGTAAAATCCCTCCACGCTCTAGTCGGGCAGAGGCGAACCCAGGAGGCGACCGCAGTGGCAGAGTTCGAGTATAGTCAGAATTACATCCTGGTTGCCGAAGAATAATTCTCTGGTGGCAAAACCCAAGCTCCTGTGATCTGACCGTGTACCATCGGAGGTGGGCGCATGCGACGGCGTAGGCGGCGACGACAAGTGCATTCCCTCCCTCCCAACTCTCTGGTGGGAATTGTTGAAGCTGGCAAGATGATGGGACCTACGGATTTGGGATCAACAGCAGAGTTGCAGCTGGAGTCCCTTGAATTGGACATCAAGACGCTGTAGTGGGACAGAGAAGAAGATCACAAAGAATTTCAGCAGTTTCAAGCAATAGTGAACAGAAACTTTGCCACAATGCAGAAGAATTTTGACAAGATCCAGGATAATTTCAGGTGTTTGCTGTTGGATCCGGAACCTGTACTTGCAGATGAAGGAGAAGATGGTCAGGGCAGTGTTCAAGTGAAGGACAACCATAACCACTCCCCTAAAATAGCTCCAGGACGGCCGAAACAGTTGCAAGCACCAACTCCACCGACAGTAACCATGCCAGAGAATGGAGCTCCCTTGCCAGTAGGAACAGCAACACTTAGAGATCATGCTGGAAAAGAGCTGAATTTGGATGGTACACTGAAAGTACCTCACAGACATCCAAATTTTGGTCAAGGCAAAGAGATAGCACTAAACATAGTGGTACACCTTGATGAAATACATGAGGAAGCGGATGTTGATCCACAGTACAGAAGAAGACCCAACAGTCATGTAGAGGAAAGGAGAAATGTGCTAACGGTGAAACAAGCAAAGTTAAATATTTCTGAATTTGAAGCACATGATCCAGAGTCATGGATTCAGAATTTAGAGCAATATTTTGCTGCAGCCAGAACCTCTATTGAGCATAGAATTGAAGTGGCCATATCTTACCTCAAAGGGCCTGTTATTCAGTGGTGGAGAGGGACAGGATATGCTCCTAGCAATGTTCCCTGGCACAAATTCTGCTCCTACATTTCTGACAGATTTTCTGTGGACTCTACTTGTGACATTGTCAGTTCCTTCCATGCAGCACAGCAGATAAGTGAAGTTACTACTTATGTGGAGCAGTTTGAGCAGCTAATGAACATCATGAGAAGGGAAAACCCTGGAACCCCTAATGATTACTATGTTTCCAGTTTTGTGGCAGGATTGAACCCATATATTAAAAGTCATGTGGAGTGATTCAAGCCTAAGGACATGCAAACTGCTGCGTGGTATGCTAGGAGGATGGCAAAGGCTCAACTTCCAACTCCAACGGTGCAAACTAAACCATATATTCCCCAACCCACAAGACAAGTACTGTTTGATCAGCCCAAAACCCCTGTGACTACTGCCACACCAAATAAAAACACGGTTATTTAGCAGGCCAAACAAAATCAGGTGTGTTACAAGTGCAGAGAACCATGGGTGCCAGGCCACAAGCAAGTCTGTAAAATGAGCCAGAGAGCTCAGATACAAGCATTACAAGTTCAGGAAACTGAAAACCCTGAAACAATCTTTGTAACAGACTTTGATGACCCTGATTTGGAAGCAAATGAGTAGCTATCTGATGAGGCAGTGTTAAGAGTGTCAGTGCATGCTACTATGGGTATAGGATCATCCAGAAATACTTTTATCTTAACTATAAAAGTTGGAAATATTGTTGCCACAACACTGGCGGATAGTGGCAGTACTTCTACTTTTATAGCTCCTGAAATGGCAAGCAAACTTCCTATCACACCAAGCCCTACACCTAAAATAAAGGTCGTGGTTGCTAGTGGAGGAGTGTCATGGACTGAATTGATATGACATGATTTTGGGGGTGGGTTGGCTCAGAAAATATAGCCCAATTCAAATGGACTTTATCAAAATGGAGATGAAAATCTCTGACAGTTCTGGACAATTTATCACATGTGTGGATGAAACTGTACCTCTTACTCCTGTAAGTGAGGCCAAAGATAACACTGAAAAATTGCTAGAACAAGTTGTTTGTGGTTTTTTCCTGTTTACAACTTCTGGTCCTAATTTCATAGCAGCTAGTCCAGAAATTCCTACAGAGTTGCAACCACTGTTGGACCAGTATGAAAAATTGTTTCAGGAGCCTACTGGGTTACCACCAAGAAGACCTTGTGATCATAGAATTCCATTGGTGGAAGGAGCAAAGGTTGTTAACCAAAGGCCATATAGAATTCCTGACCATCAGAAAGAAATATTGGAGAAAATCATTAAGGAACTACTGAAGAATGGGATTATCAGACCTAGCACAAGCCCCTTCTCCTCTCCTGTATTACTAGTCAAGAAAAAGGATGGATCTTGGAGATTATGTATTGATTACAGGAAGTTGAATGCCATAACTATCAAAAATAAATATCCCATTCATGTTATTGAGGACCTCCTGGATCAGCTCAAAGGAGCAACAATATTTTCAAAAATTGATCTCAGAAATGGATATCACCAAATCATAATGGATGAAGAAGATATACCAAAAACTGCATTCACTACTCACATGGGGCTATTTGAGTTTCTAGTTATGTCCTTTGGACTGACTAATGGCCCTCCTACATTCCAGGCATTGATGAACTTCATGTTTGGCCATCTCAAGTTTGTTGTGGTTTTCTTTGATGACATCTTAGTGTTCAGTTTCTCTATGGAAGAGCACAAGGGCCACTTAAAGCATGTGTTTGGTATATTGCAAGCAAATAAACTATATGCAAAAATGAAGAAGTGCTCTTTTGGACAGCAAGAGATTGAGTACTTCGGACATGTTATTAACTCAGAGGGAGTGTCTACTAACCCATCTAAGATACCAGCTATTAGAGATTGGCCAGCTCCTACTACAGTGACTGAGTTGAGAAGCTTCTTAGGGCTAAGTGGATATTACAAAAGATTTATCCAAGGTTATGGAGTAATCTGCATACCACTATTTGATTGCTTAAAGAAAGAGGGTTTTTCTTGGAAAGAAGAACAACAGGAAGCATTTGTAGCATTGAAAAACAAGCTCACAAACACTCCTATGTTGTCTCTACCAGATTTCTCCAAGCCCTTCATTTTAGAAACTAATGCTTGTGGATATGAATTGGGAGCTGTCTTGATGCAAGAGGGGAAACCTATATCTTATTTCAGCAAAAGTATTTGCCCTAAGGCAACTGCAATGAGCACTTATGACAAAGAAGCTTTGGTCATAATTGAAGTTGTTAAGAAATTGTTGGGGATATAACTACTGGGTATGAACCGCCCAGGAGGGGTCGGGTCATACTACTAGAGATAACCCATGAAGGGGCGGGTCATAAGAAGCCCGCTGACGGCCCAAGACCAAGAGGCGACTTACGGCCCAGAAGGATGAACCGCCATGAGGATAAACTTGTATTGTAAGGCACGCTTAGTTAGTCACCGAGATGGACATGCTTATGAGCCGGCCGGGACTCTGTAAGCCGTCGGGAGTTAACCTGTGTATATAAAGGGACAACCCGGCGGCGAGTTAGGCCAGAAAAGAAAGAGATCGAGAACTAGGTCAAGCGTATTCGCTCCCTGGTAATCGAAGCCCAAGCAATAACACCCTACACTGGATTAGGCTGTTACCTCCATCGTGAGGGGCCGAACCAATATAAACTCTTCATGTCCCTTGTCCCGTTTAACCCCTTCAAGCTAACTACGTTGCGATGGCTCCACACCTAAGTCCTTATGCTAGGACATCTGACGTGATAATTCCACGACAGTTAGCGCCCACAGTGGAGCCAGCGCACGGTGGTTTCGAGTTCTTAAAGGGCAGCTTCGCATGGCTCAAGGGGTATGTCGTGGTCCAGATGACCAAGAGTCGTCGCGGAAAGCTCTACATCGACGATGAGGGCTGGGGCCCCGAGGCCGACTCAATCGAGTATGGGTACCAGGTCCCCTTTCGCGGAATTCACGTCTTCATCGGCAAGATCGGTGAGTCGAAAGCTGAGCCGGACATCTGCACCGACATCATTGAGTCGGCTCGGTGTGCGCGGCCCGCCAAGGCTAAAGCCGCCCCAAAGCATGTTTTTGTCAGTTTCGTTCATGGAGCGGAACTAGAAGGAGGATCTGAATCTGGTGGTGAGATAGTTATTTACTCAGGCGACGAGACTTCCGCTGGTGAGACCAACTCCATCTACCAGGTTCAGGATGGCGGGCTTGGGGGCTGTTCTGATGGCAACAGTATTCTAGACCCCTACGAGCTGCCACACCAGGTCACAGTCTTCATGGCCGGTACACAGCCAGCGCATGGTTCTATGACTGCAGCGGCAATGATCTCCAGGTCAGCAGCAGCGATGGCTTTCGGGGCCGGACCTGTGCGCCCGTCGGCTCAAGTTTTGTCTTATCCATTGGATGCTCTGACAATGTTGTTAACGGCGGAGGTTAACCCGGCGAATCAAGCTCAGCATAACGCGGAGGTTACAAAATTGCATGACGAGATAGCACAAGCCAAGGAGGAGTTAAATGCAGAAAACACTCGGATGGCAATGGAGCGGGCCGCCTTGCAAAGGGAAGCAGAATGGCTTCAGGCAGAGAGCTTGCGTTTAAGCTTGGACATGGATGCGTCAAACATTGTTTTCAACAGAAAGCATGTAAGTCGGTTTCCCCTGACTTACGATGAGAGGAATCTTTTCAACACACCTGGGGCAGGACCCAGTAACCCGCCCGGGGTGAATCGGACCGCTGAGGCGCCAGCGGCCGAAGAACTGGTTCAGCCACGTTTGAACATGACCCCTCCTCAGCATGTTCCCACGGCATTTTTCTAACCCCTTGGATAACATGATAGCTGCAGCAACACGGCTGGCGGCTCTCCCGGCCCAGGATGAGTTGCCAGCAGCAATGGAAATACGGAGAGCCGGAGAGCTTCTTCAAACGGCTCTGGCCCAGCAGGCGGCTTATCATACAGTCATGATCGTATCCACTCAACACCTCGTCCAAGCAGGAGTTATAGCAGGCACATTGATGAACCGACCGTGCCAAGCAGCGAGCGGCACTGCAACCAGCCTCGCAGACCTGACCCGCCGCGTGTCAGCAGTGATGCTCAGATTTTGGTAGACCATGGCAGAGCGCGGCGTGAAGTGGAGCTAGCGGCTCATCTGACGGCTCAGTTGGCGGCTCAACAGCAATCTCCGGTTTATCCTTCAGCGTCCATGGAGGCAGGAGCAACCTCTAGAACCTTGGGTGTGCCATGTTTAGTGTCGGCTCTATGCAATGAGCGCTTGCCTAAGGATTTCAAGGGGCCCCGTAAGGTGCCCAATTAAACGGTGGATCAGCCCCCAGAGGCTTGGATTGAAAGTTATGAGATGGCCATGGAGATGCTGGATGTCGGCGATGCTGGATGTCAGTGATGCTGCGTGTGCTAAGTACTTCACCACGATGTTGGATGGGCCGGCTCGTACGTGATTAAAAACACTGCCCGCTAATTTTATTGGGTCATGGGCAGAGTTAAAGAGGCGTTTCATTCAAAATTTCAAGGACACATGCAAGCAGCCTATGTCGATTCTGGATTTGGATTCGTGCATTCAGGGAGAAGGAGAGTCAACAACCCATTGGGTGCGCCAGATTTCGTCAATCATACATTCATCAGATAGTATCAACGCCAGTTCTACAGTCTTGATGTTAGAGAAGAATTGTCGTTTCCTCCTTCTTAAGCAGAAGCTGGGGCGGCTTAAGCGTCATTGCAATGATATGGGCGAGCTAATGGCGGCTCTCGTCAAATACGCTGAATCTGAAAGTACCAAGGATCCCGAGTCTGATGATGATAAGCCGGGGAAGGGAAAGAAGAGCGGCGATGCAAAAAGGGCAGCAGCATAACTCGACGATTCAAGCCGGCAACGGTAAGCGTAAGGTTGATGATGGTTTTGATTTTGTGGCTAGCACCAATGTACAGAATAATAATCAGCGTCGCAAGGGAAAGCCGCCCCAAGGGTCAAAACTCAACCTTGAAGCAATGTTGAATCAACCTTGTCCAAAGCACGTGTAACGCCCTGGATCCGATGCACCAGGTGTCTGCCAGTTATTCGCCGTCGTTGCCATGTCATGTGCTTGCGTGTTGCATTTTATCATGTCATTATGTGCATTTCATTTTGCATACGTGTTCGTCTCATGCATCCGAGCCTTTTCCCCGTTGTCTGTTTTGCAATCCGGCGCTCCTATGTCCTCCGGCGTTCCCCTATTTGTCTCCTGTTGTGAGTGGGTGTTAAACTTTCTCGGAATGGCCCGAGTCTTGCCAAGTGGCCTTTGTATAGCACCGGTAGACCGCCTGTCAAGTTTCGTGCCATTTGGAGGTCGTTTGGTACTCCAACGGTTAACCGAGTAACCGTAAAGCCCCTCTCTCTTTGCAGCACAACACCCCTTCCAAAGTGGCCCAAAACCCAGCAAACTCCCCTCCATGCTCTCGGTCGTTCAATCACGATCATGTGGGCGAAAACCGCTCCTCATTTGGACTCTCCTAGCTCCCTCTACCTATAAAACTAGACCTCCCCCGAAATTTTCGGGTCATTCTACCCTAACCCTAGATCAAATCGCCCCCGCCGCACCCGGACACGTCCGCCCCCGGTCGGACATGTCCGCCGCCACTCCCTGCAGCCACTGGCATCACGCCACGTGTCCCGCGCCGCCGTCTCCCGTTCCGCGCGCCGCCGCGGGCCCGCGAGCCCAGGCGGGGCCCGCCCGGCCCGCACCGCCGCCGCTGCCCGTCCGCGGAACGCCCGCGCGCCCGTCGTGCCGCCCCGAGCGCTCGCCGGCCCGCATCCTCCGGCCGGCGTGCTCCGCCCCCGAGCGCCCCGCTCCGCCGCCGCCCGGAGTTCGCGCCGGCGTCGCCGCCCCTCGCCCGCCGGCGCCTTGCCCCACTCGCCGCCCCGCGGCCTGGATCGCGACGCCGCCGCTCGGATCTCTCCTCCTCCGCCCGGACCCAACGCCGGCGCCGCCGCGGCCGGAACCGCCCCGCCGCCGTCTGCCTCCGTCCGGCGCCGCCTTGGCCGGCGCCGCCGCGCCTGCCTCTCCTCCCTCCGCCGCGTCATCCCGCGCCCGTTCCCGGCCCCGTTCGTCGCCGGAATCGCCGCCCTCGCCGGAGCTCCGGTCAGATCCGAGCCGGGTAGCTGGGTGGATGAGATCCACCAGCTCCCCGAACCAAACGCCTCTCCTCCGTCCTGGATCCCTCCATCCCGCATGGCTCCGTCCCGGTTTCTGCGAGGTGAATTTTGCCTAAGTCCCAGGATTACAGTATTTTCATGCCATGTTCGTCATGTCGTATCTCTGCATCCGTAGCTCCGTTTCGTGCATGTAATATGTCAAATTGTTCGCCTCGACGAGTACATCATTTCATTCCATTGCATCATATTCATTTGAGCTCGTCTTGATGCCTGAATCATTGTTGTAAGAGTGCTTCATGATGTTTTCTGTTATCTGTTAACAGAACGAGCTCTTTTGTCATTTTTGCCATGATTGATGTGTGCATCCTATGAGGTTGATGTCTTCATGTGTTTTGATCTATGCCATGTATTCTTTACAGAGGTGCTTGCCATGTATTTTTGTGATCAATGTGGTGACTAGCACAAGCATACAAACTAGGCATCGTGATGTTGCTGATTTTAATCCCTGTTCTGCTGTTATTTTGATGCTATGTAAACTTGATGCTACAGAGAGATCCATGCATATCTTGAGATACTTCAGTAAGGGTGTTTTGAACATATGGTTATTGTATATCCATTCATGCCTTTGTTTGTAATTATGGAGTAGTCTAGCATGTCATTTTTGTGCTCTACTTTTGCTTCAAAATGTTTCCTGGCAGATTGTTTACATGTTATTCAATTTAGCCAAGGATGTTATAGTTGATCCTTGCATGCTATGAACTTGTTCTTGCCTTTCTTGGTTACACAAACATGTCTTCTTGATGATGCTATTCTTATCTTGTAATGCAATGACTTGTGGTGAGTGTATCGAGCTTGTTTAGTAGGGTACATGTTGTTGCTGTTTTGCTAGGCTGAATCTGTTATTTCGTGATGCTATATAAACATGTTGCTACTAATCATTCTATGCATAATCTGGAGATGCTCACTAAATATGTCTTGATCTACATGTCATCCTCTATCCATTTATGCCCCTGGTTGCATTTATAGCTTGCTGTAGCTTGTTCATATCTTGCTCCAAAGTTGCTCCATAATGTTGATGTCAGCCTGTTAACATTAAGTTCACTTGTTGCCATGTGTTTTGCTAGTGTTCCATGCACCCTATGACCTTGCTCTTGCCATGCTTAGCTTCACAAACATGTCTTCTTACTGCTGGTTGCCTTGCCATACCATGTTTTGCTCTGTAGTGAGTTGCACAAGCTCATCAACATGCCTTCATTATTATGTTCCTGCCATGTATGAATCTGTAATATAACTTGCTATGTTTACGTGGGTGCCATCATATTTTCTGATCCCTTTTGGCTTATGGTCACTAAGGGACTTTTGATCTATGCATTTAGTAGTATCATGCCATGCCTTTGTTTGCCATATTAAGTCCCTGTAACATGTTGTTTGATAGCTCTAAACATTGCATCGTGATATTATTGTCTGCAAAGTCTGAAATTGTTATAACTTGCAATCTTACCATGTGTGTTTGAGCATGTTCTAGTGATTTATAGAGATAGCTCAGTGTTCATGTTTTGTTATGCTTTACCTGTACATCATGCCCATGCCTTTTGTTATTATGTTGTGGTACTGTAGTTTGTTGTTTTGATGCTTGCAATATGCCTAGTTGCTGTTTCGGACAGATTGTTGCTATAACTTGCTTCATGTGTGTGTGTGGAACCGTTGCTCCGTTTTGAGTGTGCTCTATATGAAACTTGCTTAGAATTGCATGTAGTTTCATATTATCATGTTGCATCCTTGTTTTGAGGTGTTTTCTTGATGTTTGGGTGCATTTTACGTCAATGCCATGTTTAACTTGTGTTGCTCATATCTTCTAGGCCGTAGGTCCGAACTAAATGAACTTTATATGTAACTTGACTAGAATCTCGTGTAATCATCTTGGTGCATCTTAACCTGCTGTTTAACAACTTGAACATAAGGTTTATTCAGATCTGGACCAATTTCGAAATATGCATATGAGGACTTACCGGAATTGTTATATGTTGTTCCCGGCCTCATTTAAACTTGCTTTGATGTGTTGATCTTGTTTGCATCATCTCTTGCCTAGCTCCATATAGCTTTGTCATGCATCATGCTTGTTGTGCATCATGCCTTGTTCATGTGTGGTGTGTTTACTATGTTGTGTGCTTCTTTTCGATAGTTCCTGTTTCGTTGCGACCGTGAGGATTCGTTCGTCTACGCTTGGTTCGGCTTCATCCGTTCGTCTTCTTCATGGACTCATTCTTCTTCCTTGCGGGATTTCAGGCAAGATGACCGCTACCCTGGATCTCACTACTATCACTGCTATGCTAGTTGCTTCGTTCTATCGCTATGCTGCGTTACCTATCTGTTGCTCTTCAAGCCATCCCAAATTGCCATGAACCTCTAACCTTTGACACCTTTCCTACGCAAACCGTTGTTTGGCTATGTTACCACTTTGCTCAGCCCCTCTTATAGCGTTGCTAGTTGCAGGTGAAGTTGAAGATTGCTCCATGGTGGACAGGATTTTGGTTGGGATATCACAATATCTCTTGCATTATTAATGCATCTATATACTTGGTAAAGGGTGGAAGACTCGGCCTTTTGCCTAGTGTTTTGTTCCACTCTTGCCGCCCTAGTTTCCGTCATACCGGTGTTATGTTCCCGGATTTTGCGTTCCTTACGCGGTCGGGTGATTTATGGGACCCCCTTGACAGTTCGCTTTGAATAAAACTCCTCCAGCAAGGCCCAACCTTGGTTTTACCATTTGCCTCACCACCACCTATCCTTTCCCTTGGGTCGGCCAACCCGAGGGTCATCTTTATTTTAGCCCCCCCGGGCCAGTGCTTGTCTAAGTGTTGGTCCGAACCGAGTAGACTGCGGGGCCCCCTCAGGGAAACTCGAGGTTTGGTTTTACTCGTAGGATGTCTCATCCGGTGTTGCCCTGAGAACGAGATATGTGCAGCCCCTATCGGGATTGTCGGCGCATCGGGCGGCTTTGCTGGTCTTGTTTTACCATTGTCGAAATGTCTTGTAAACCAGGATTCCGAGTCTGATCGGGTCTTCCTGGGAGAAGGTCTATTCCTTCGTTGATCGCGAGAGCTTATCATGGGCTAAGTTGGGACACCCCTGCAGGGTATAATCTTTTGAAAGCCGTGCCTGCGGTTATAGGTAGATGGGAATTTGTTAATGTCCGGTTGTAGATAACTTGACACCAGATCCGATTTAAAACGCATCAACCGTGTGTGTAGCCGTGATGGTCTCTTTTCGGCGGAGTCCGGGAAGTGAACACGGTTTCTGGGTTATGTTTGACGTAAGTAGGAGTTCAGGATCACTTCTTGATCATTGCTAGCTTCACGACCGTTCTGTTTGCTCTCTTCTCGCTCTTATTTGCGTATGTTAGCCACCATATATGCTTAGTCGCTGCTGCAACCTCACCACTTTACCCCTTCCTTACCCTTTAAGCTTTGCTAGTCTTGATACCCATGGTAATGGGATTGCTGAGTCCTCGTGGCTCACAGATTACTACAACAATAGTTGCAGGTACATGTTGTGCGATGATCATGACGCGAGAGCGATGCTTGCTTGCGTTGAGTTCTTCTTCTGCTTCTTCAATCAGGGGATAGGTTCCAGGTCGGCAGCCTGGGCTAGCAGGGTGGATGTCGTTTGAGTTTCTGTTTGTGTTTTCATCCGTAGTCGGATGATGCTCTATGTATTGTGATGTTGTATTCGTGTGGTATTGTATGCCTTATGTATGTATCCCCATCTATTATGTAATGTTGATGTAATGATATCCACCTTGCAAAAGCGTTTCAATATGCGGGTCTATCCTTGGTGGGACCTTCGAGTTCCTTTTGGATAGGGTCGCATATTGGGCGTGACAGCACGGCACGCGTGACAAGCCATCTGGTCATATGTGGAGGAATTGTTACATCATGAAGGAGTTTAGGAATGCCAATTTTTTCAATCATGGTCCACATGGCGGCTCAGGATCCGGCTCTCACGGACCTAGCTTCGGTGGTGGCGGTTCAAGCTCCAGCTTTCAGGGTCAAGGCAATCAAGGTGGTTTTAATCAACAGTCTAACCAAGGAAACCAGCAGCAGCAGTCTAGTTATCAGAGTAATCCGAAGCAGCTGAACGGTGGTCAGTATCATGTGTTCACTACGAGTCTATGCAAGAGAGATCAGAAAATCCATAAGAGTTATCAGTGTTTCTTTCCCAAGGTTGCTGCTTCTAGGCCTGCATGGGAGATTATGATTGAGTTAATAGGCAGTTTATAACAAAAGAAATAAACTCCTTGAGATATAAAATGATCTTACCAAAGATGGCAAAGGCCATTTGATTGATGTGATGCTGTAAGCCAGTGAAATTGGTAGTGACCTCTTCCAATGAGGCTTTAGCTTTCTCGGTCCTTTTAATTAAGGCGGCCTTTTCTTCTGCCCAGGCTGTTTTCTCAGTGTTAAAATCAGTTTTGAGCTTCTCATTTTCATCCAAGCTAAATTTGAACTTGGAGTCAGCCTTCCGGGTCTCAGCTTCTTGTGCTTCAAGCCGGGATTTCAAGTCAGACAGCTGAGATTGAAATTGACTGGATGCCTCCTGAGAGAAGTCAAAGCAAATATGAAGAGTTATGACACAACATATATTTATAAGTCCCAAGCCCTTTGCACGCAATAGAACTTGGCACTTGGGGGCTAATGGGTGCAGAAAGCTTCTTTATAGAGTTGTATATATTTATAAGTCCCTAGTCCTTTGCAAGCAATAGCACTTGGCACTTGGGGGCTAATGGATGCAAAGTTCGTTTTATGAAGCAGTGACCCCGGTTCATTATTTATCCCATTTTACCTGGTCGGCAAGGATGATTACCAAAAATTTCTTATCAATTGATAAGTCCCGGCTTAACTTAATAGTGTAAGCCGGCCCTTGGGGGCTACAGATCAAATTGATTTATATGAAGTGAAGAACCGACTTAACTTAATAGTTTAAGCCGGCCCTTGGGGGCTACAGGATTTGACTCACAACACAAAAGGATATCTCACAAGTCTTTGGTATATTCTATCATATCATATTCAGTAGACGTGGGGGCTAAAGGAATGTATCTTATACGAGAGCAAGAATTAATACCTCATATTCTGATGCATGTGCTTGACCATGTCAATTTTCAGATCACGGTTGCTGTGTACTTGATTCAGATAGTCAGAGAAGATTTCGCTAATACTCATATGTGAATAATTGGCCATGTCAAATTTGACCTTGCGCCTCTCAACCAGCTCTTCATTGGCAGAATGTTTAGCCAGAGATACAGGGTTTTCCGGTTCTTGAAAACCAGCGCCAATGATCACAACTTCCTCAGTATCCGGCTTTAAAGGTTTAGTTGGGCTTGGCGGTTCAGCGATCTTCGGCTCGGCAACCACAGGATCAATAGAGGTGCCACGATTTTCTGGTGGCGAGTCATCAGCAGGATTATCCGGTTGTTGCACGGAGGTCTCTGAAATTGGTCCTTGTTTTTTCGGCTCACGAGGTTTGGGATCTTCTGAGGGCTTGGTGGTTCTGGCCTTTTTGCTAGGCTTTGCCTTCCCACTACACGAAGACTCGAAAAGTCAGTATGAGTCTAAAGATGTTAAAAGAGGCACAGGTTTAAGTTGATACCCAGGGGCAGTCTTGAAAGGAGGAACCTGAGTCTGAGATGAGTCGCCAGATGAAGAGTGAGAGTGTCGGATTTCGGGTTCCGGCAGACCCTTGAGGTTCCAACTCTGGGGTGCGCACGAAGATCTTTTCCCTACCAGCTCACGTCTCGAAGTCTCACAAGGATCTAAGCAAGAAAGAAGAACACACAAGGGACACAAGATTTATATTGGTTCAGGCCACAATTGTGGTGTAATACCCTACTCCAGTGTGTGGTGTGGTGGATTGCCTCAGGGGCTGATGGTGAACTGTACAAACGAGGAACATCCTCGCGAGGGGCTGTTCTTGAGTTGGTGCGATGAACTACTTGGGTGAGTTCAGTCGCTTCTCTCTCTCTCTGATCGATCTGTTCTCTGGATGCCCTACCCTGCGGTGGCTAGCCCTATTTATAGAGCAAGGCCCTGGGCCTCTTCCCAAATAATGAGCGGGAAGGGCGCCAACAATTGGCCATTTTGATGGGGAACATCTAGTACACTTATCCTGACTAAAGTTGGTCTTCGGCTGCCAAAGGCTCTGACGATGACGCCGTCCTCGGCTCCACGATGACCTCCATCCTGCCGTTCTGCTGGTCTTGGTCTTGTTTCACCGAAACGGTAACCTTTGCCTGATGCATTGGCATGTGCTTGCCCCCTTTGCACCGAAGGGGAAACAAGGACACTGCGCTGGCCGGCGCCCGCCTGGCGCCCGCCTAGTCTTTGATCGTCATGGCTTACATTACGGGCTCCTCGGGAGGTACCCTGCCTTGATCTCTCCGCCTCCTGGCGAGCCTGCCTGAGGAGGCTGCTCCTGAGGAAGCTTCCTGTCGACCGCCCCGCGAGGCTTGGCCCCTCGCGAGGGTCTTGAGCTTGAGCTGATGAAGCTGGGCTGCATTGGGCCCCCACTTGAGCCACGCCGCAGGCCGCAGGCAGGCAAGTCTGGGGACCCCCATTCCCAGAACACCGACAGTAGCCCCCGGGCCCAAGGCGCGCCCGGACTTGGCTTAGCAGAGAAGCGAAGGGGCAAGTGCGAAGCGCCGCGGGCCCCAACAGCCTGCGGCCTTGGGTGCCGCGTGGCGGTTGATTTGATATGGGCGTCTCCGCTTCCCCACGATGCCTCATTATGCGCCCGGCTAGGCGACCCGTGGTTGCACACAGCTATTCCCCTTTCGCCGCCTGCGCGCTTCCTGCCCTTCCTCCTTCCTCGAGCTTCAACCTCCGCCTCCAATCCAACTCGAGCTCTCCCCTCTTTCGACCGCCATGGCGCCAACGAAGAAGGAAACAGGGAAGAAGCTCGCGCCTTCGTTCCGCTCGCCTTCGGCGGTGGCCCCCGCCGTCGATCGGTCGATCATACTCAATCCTGAGGCCTTGCGCAAGGTTCGTTCTGCTCTTGCCACCATCTTCAACGAGTGTGGCCGGACCACGGTCTGGCCTGCGTCCCATGCTTCTAGTGATAGGGTCGTCACAGAGGTCCAGTTCTTCGCCGACGCCTTGTGGGCGGGTCTAGTTCCCCCTTTCTCAACTTTCTTCAATGCGGTGCTCTCCCATTATCAGATCCACATGATGCACCTCGGGCCTGACTCCATTACCCTCCTGGCTGTCTTTGCTTTTGTTTGCGAGGCAATGGTGGGCATTCCTCCTTCCATTGCCCTGCTGCGCCACTTCTTCTCTTTGCGCCTGAGTGACCCCACTTAATGCTCGGGGTGTGTGAGCTTCCTTGCTGTGCCAGAGACGGCTGCTTCAGGGATCGACTTCGACCTTCCTCCCTCTAAGGACAAGTTTAGAGAGCGGTGGCTGTATGTGGATGTTGGGGTACCCAGGCCCCTGCTCTCGCACCCAACCACGCCTGCTGTTCCCAACTCAGGCTGGGGTCATGAGGCGCTCGTGAGCCCCCGGCTCGTCTTCGTCTGGCGCCGTTTCGAGACCTTGAGGACGCTCAACGTGATGGCGCCCAAGGTGATGAAGGAGTTCCTCCAGTGTCGCATTGCTCCTCTCTAGCGCCACTCTCGCCGGATGCAGGACTTTGTGAGGCACAAAGACCGCATGCGGCTCCAGGAGGAGGACCTGGCACCTAAAGCACTGAGGATGGTGCTCAAGGTCCTGACTGGCGATCCTTCCCCAGGCAGCCTTCGTCATGATGGTGCCCTCATGTATCTTTGTTTGGGCAGGGCCGATTTCGTGAAGCAGATGCCCAACTTCGACGAGTGGGGGTTGCGCCTGGCTGGCCTCAGGGGGCCCCACGAGAATCCTGTCGCCGTGGTTGCTCTTCCGGTTGCCCAAAGCGGCCCTGTCTCAGGCGATGGAGCGGGGAGACGAGAACCACCGGGAGCTGAACGGGATGATGTTGAGGTGCTGACGCCGCGTGGAGTTCCGGAGGCGGAATCTCCTGAAGCCCGTCCTGGAGCAGTGGCAGGCGAGGAGTTGTGGCCTACGGCTCCCGAGGTTGGGGCTCCCGAGGCCCCGGTCGTTCCTCATGAGGCGGTGCCCGGTGGCGCTCCTAAGGCCGGTCCCCTTAGCGCTAATCGCCTTGACGCCTCCTCCATGCCATAGACCAACCCCTGCGCCGAGCGCTTAGGTTGGTTTCATGTAGATTTCGAGGCCCTCCGCAAGAGGAAGGAGGCCTTGGGTGGTGACGACCGCCCTTGCCGCCTGTTGAAGTGCAGGAAGTACTTTGCCATGGACGAGTAAGTCCTCTTCTTTCTTTGTTCCTTTATTTCTCCGTTCTTGTAGCTGATCGCGGCCTTTCAGGGCCCTTCCTGCTGAATTCGCGGAGATGTCCAAGGAGCCGTCCCACCAAGCTTTGTCCTCGCTGCTGACCCTTGGTGCGCCAAGCTCGAGCGGCGCCCTTGCCGCTCGGCCAGTCAGAGAACTGGCCCGTCCCGCTGGGCATCTTGAGCCTGCACACCTGCTCTCCTCCCTTCACGAGTTCTCCTGGGGCACGGCCATCTTGCCCCGTGCTCCTTCCTTGATCATGAACGGCGATTGGCTGAAGTCAGTCTTGAGCTCCTCTTCTGGGGACGGACCGGTGCCAGGCCGGGCTCCTGACGTGGCCCGTTCAGCGATTGCTGGGGCACCAGCCCCTAGGTCCTGTGCCGGGAGGGGGCATGCCGTCCCAGTGCCCTCTGCATTCGCCGGTGGCGGAGGGTGATGCGGAAGACGTGCTCAGGCGTGCTCGCGAGCGTCGCGCCCTTCGCCAAGAATTTCTCCAGGGGGCCGCGGATGCAGTGAGTCGGATCGGGGCGGAGCTTGCTGGCGAGGATGCACGCCTCGAGGCCGAAGGCTTGCGCCTCGCTGAGGAGAGGCGCAAGCTGAAGGTAGCCATCGCCCTTGCTCGTCACCAGCTTGACCTTGACAACGCGGAGACTGAAGCATCGCTGGTGGCCTCGCGAGAGGCCTGCTTTCAAGCCGTCGAGGAGGCCCGGGAAGCGGAGGAGCGCGTGTGGGAGCTCCAAGCCTGGAGCAACTCTCTGGAGGAGCAAGTAGAACTGCGCCAAGCGGCCCTTGTGTCGCTGAAGGAGGCTTCCGTCGACCAGGCGGAGCTCCAGAAGCGCGAGGAAGCGCTGATGCTGGAGGCCGCCGAACACAACCTTGAACTTGAGCGGTTGGAGACGAGGGAGCGCCTGGTGGCTCAGGCGGAGGATGATGTCGCCGCGCGCGAAGCCCGAGCCCAGGAAGAGGTCGACCGCCGTGTGGCGGAAGCTCGTTCGGGTCTCGAGTGCCAATACAAAGCAAGGTTGGAGCTGATTAGGGCCGAAGCTGAGGGTAGGACCGCGGCCCTCGGGGCCAAACTGGCCGAAGTGACACGGGGTGCGAACTCCTCCGCGGCCGCCCTTGGCGCAGCGCAGGCAGAGCTGGCCTCTTCCCGCGCCGAGCTGCTTCTTCTCCGATAGAGGGTTGATGGCGTCGAGGCCATCGCGCGGCAAAACAAGGACGAGATCTGTCAGAGGTGGGTTCTGGAGCATGAGCACGCCCCCATGCTCCGAAAGCTTAGGGAACAGGCTAACACGGCCCTGGGCAACATTTGCGAGGCCGCTGCCGAGGTGCCGCACGAGACCAACTATGCCGGCAACCTCCAATATTTCACTGACGTGGTGACGCTTCTGGAGACCGCTCCGAAAGGTCCCATTGGCTTGTCGAGGAGAGGAGCCGAGCCTTGCTCGGGCGTGCCTTCTCTCGTGTCTTCAGCCATCTGCAGAACAGGGATCCCCACTTCAATTTCGATGTCGCCATTGCACCTGTGCCCATAGCCATCCGGGGTGACCTAGCGCAATGGGTGGAGGACAACATGGACGCCCTCCTTAGGGCCTTCGCGTTTGATGATGATGGCGTGATCGTGGCCACCGATGAAGGCGGCGTGGTGGACGCGCCTGGCGCTGGCGGAGGTGTTGGTGGTGATGGTGATGATGCCAGCGATGCCTCTGGAGGCGCCCCAGATGACGCGACGAGTGATATGTCCGACTGATCGTATGTCACTGCTGTTTACCCTGCGTGAAGAAAGTTCGGGCTTGGCCCTGAAGACTATAAGAGCATTTTGAGAGGGGAAGCCCCTCATGTAAAGGTTTGCGATCAATATCCTTGTAAGCGTAACGCTGTGTGTGAGCTTAGCTACTGGCCCGGTGATGGGTCAGCTGACCTATTTACCTTTTGACCCCGATGAATCCCGAGCGGGCCTGTGGGGGCCGCAACGCCTTGAGTGTCTTCTGGGTGGTCCCATTGATCCTGCGGTGAGAACCTCCGGAGAGGGTGCGGCGACAGCGGTCCAGATTGTAGATGTGCTTGGCCTGGCCCGGCTCGCGAGGGGCTCGCGAGGGAGGCAGCTGACGCTAACTTGGACGTAAAGCCGAAACCAGAACACGAGAGATTGCTCGAACGATACTAAGCACCCCTTCCCCAGACACACGCAAGTCTCAAGCTCAAATCCAACTTAAATTCAAATCGAAGAAACTTGTCAATAGAGGAAAAGGCAAAAGGCAAAAAGCCGCGTCCAGCACCTAGTTTAGTCTTCGACGTCTTCTCACCAGCGCGGAGCTAAGTGCTGCCACTGGGCGTGGGCGGGAGCCCCCGAGGCCCGAGGGCGGCTCTCCGGAGACTCCGGGGCATGTACAGCCCCACTCATTATTACGTGAGAGTGTCACGGGGCGGCGAGCTTCACAGGCACTGGGCCTTCTTCACAGGTACCGGCCTTGCTTCATATCGCCAGACGAGGGCCCCGCCTTGCGCCGCACTCTACCGGAAAACCAAGGACGACGCCAATGGGGTAGAGCGGTCGCCAGTGGTTCCCCCGACGACCACGGGTCCTCTGCCGGGGGCAGGCCCTGTGGCACCTCCCCGGCAGAGGGCCTACCTCCGGAGTGCGCTTGACGCCGAGCGCCGCAGGGACGAACCCGGATCTCGGCCCCTCTCCTGCAGCCCCCGCTGCCCTCCTCCCGAGGGGTAGGAGGCTGCAACATTGGGGCAGCCATCTGCCGCGGCGACCTGTACCTCCTGCGACCCATGGTTAGCATAAGCTTGCTCCTGAGGAAGTAGTGGTACCAGATAGTTGCTGCCATCGGCGCGACCGTCGAGGCCCTCTGGGGGCTCCTGAAAGAGCTCAGCTTCTGGTGGCTCCTCGCCCCAGCCTGGCCCAAGGAACGAGCCATGGTCTTCTTCCAATGCGCACTCTCGATCCACCATGTGGGGCACATAAGCTTCTGGCACCACAACCCCAGGGTTCTCGCCATCGTGCCCCACATGCCACGCAGTTCGGCCTGGAGCGTTGTCTTGAGGGTGATGGCACGGTGGCCCGCCGAGGCCGAAGGTCGCGGCGTGTGCTCCTTCGCCGGCCAGAGATGGGACCGGCGCGACTTGGCGCCCGGTGCTGACGGGCGGGTTGGCATTGAGCAGGGCCTGAAGTGCGCTCGGAGTTGCATGGGCACGTATGGGGCCGCCATACAGCCCACCCTGGACCTGAGGTGGCAGCTGGACGCAGAAAGGAGGTGCTCCTGAGGCGGCGGCGTCCAGGAGTTCGGCTACTCGCTCCAGCAACATGTCACGGCCGCCCTCCAGCAGCCGGCACCATAGCAGCTCTCGGGCCACAGTGAGCGCGGCCCTCGAGTTCGCCTGCTCCCGTCGGGTGTGCGGTGATGTGGCCGCGGCGTGGTTCAAAGCTCTTGCTGCTGACCGCACGTGCCGCGGTGTGAGGGCAAGCGGCGTTTGGCCGCATCGCCCGCGCCCCGCAGCGCCCAGCGGAGCGCGAGCTGCCTGAGGCACAAGGTTGAGGTCGCCCTGGGCCGGCGGCATGGCGTGAACGGGCCACGTCGCCCAGCGGTCGGTGTTGGCAGTAGGGTCGCTTGACATCAGGGCGGCGGGGCGACGAAACACGAGGCGGCGGAAGAAGGATTCCAGCGCACCCCTACCTGGCGCGCCAAATGTCAGATTTCGGGTTCTGGCAGACCCTTGAGGTTCGAACTCTAGGGTGCGCATGAAGATCTTTCCCCTAACAGCTCACGTCTCGAAGTCTCACAAGGATCTAAGCAAGAAAGAAGAACACACAAGGGACACAAGATTTATACTGGTTCAGGCCACCATTGTGGTGTAATACCCTACTCTAGTGTGTGGTGTGGTGGATTGCCTCAGGGGCTGATGGTGAACAGTACAAAGGGGGAACAGCCTCGCGAGGGGCTGTTCTTGAGCTGGTGCAATGAACTGCTTGGGTGAGTCCAGTAGCCTCTCTCTCTCTCTCTCTCTCTCTCTCTCTCTCTCTCTCTCTGATCGGTCTGTTCTCTGGATGCCCTACCCTGCGGTGGCTAGCCCTATTTATAGAGCGAGGCCCTGGGCCTCTTCCCAAATAATGAGCAGGAAGGGCGCCAACAATTGGCCATTTTGAAGGGGAACATCTAGTACACTTATCCTGACTAAAGTTGGTCTTCGGCTGCCAAAGGCTCAGACGATGACATCGTCCTAGGCTCCACGATGACCTCCATCCTGCCGTTCTGCTGGTCTTGGTCTTGTTTCACCGAAACGGTAACCTTGCCTGATGCCTTGGCCTGTGCTTGCCCCCTTTGCACCGAAGGGGAAACAAGGACACTGTGTCGTGGATCTAAGCCTGACAGTAGAGTGGGGGGTAGGTATGGAGAGGCAAGGTCCTAGCTATGGAGAGGTTGTAAACACAAAGGATGTACGAGTTCAGGCCCTTCTCGGAAGAAGTAACAGCCCTACGTCTCGGAGCCCGGAGGCGGTCGAGTGGATTATGAGTATATGAGTTACAAGATGCCGAACCCTTCTGCCTGTGGAGGGGGTGGCTTATATAGAGTGCGCCAGGACCCCAGCCAGCCCACGTAGGAGAGGGTTTAAGGTGAGTTAAGTCTGGGGCGTTACTGGTAACGCCCCACATAAAGTGCCTTTACTATTATAAAGGCTACTTAATTACAAGCCGTTGCAGTGCAGAGTACCTCTTGACCTCCTGGTGGTCGAGTGAGTCTTCGTGGTCGAGTCCTTCAGGCCAGTCGAGTGAGTCCTTCGTTGGTCGACTGGAAGGCGACCTCTTCTAAAGATGTCCTTGGGTAAGTTACTTGGATCAGGTCCATGACCCTACCCTAGGTACATAACCCCATCATTAGCCCCCGAATGGATTGAGGCTTCGAGTGAAGAAGGAGTTGATGTCGTTTCCGATTAAACTTTGCGCTCTGGTCGTGCGCTGTTCTGGACCAAAGAACCTTTTCATCGACAGTGTGCAACTTGTCTTCAGTCGACTTGATCCATTCTCTTCTTTTGTCGAGTGATCTTTCGGGCTTCGACGATCTCCGAGCGATGGATCGCCAGAAACCTCGTGTCTGATAGACTGATCTGCTGTTCGCGGATTCCGCGGGATGCGAAATTTGGGGACGCGCGCGAAGTGGAGCGGACCGCGGCGTTCGGATGGGACGGGACATAGACGCCTCAATCTCCACGCCGCTTTATCCGCCACGTATCCCGTCTGCATAACTGTTCCTGATATGATTAGATCGACCGGGCCCACATGTCAGCCACTCGGAAGGGACCTTATAAATGCGCCCGGCGAGGATTTCTGTACTGTGCCTCAGCATTCTCTCTCCCTCTCTCTCTGCTCCCTTCGTTCCCGTTCAGCGCGCTCGCTCTCGCCCCCGCACAACTCCCCCACGCGCACCTCGCCGGCAACCATGGCCAAGGAGAAGACGGCGGCGCTGGAGCGTGCGAAGAAGGCGTCGGCGTCGGAGAAGGCGAAGGGGAGATCTACCAGCCGCGGAGAGTCTTCTTCCAGATCTCGCCTGCCGAAGGGCTGGGTCCAAGGAGACTGGATCCAGTCGACCATCATAGAGAAGGACCTCCTCGACATGGCCAACGAGGGCTTGATCCCTCATGGAGCTGCGAGGCTTCAGGGGAAGGAATGGCAGCCCCAGCCAGAAGAGGGTGAGTGTGTGCTCTTGGCCACCCATGTTGATCGTGGATTTTCCTTGCCTCCGAGTATTTTCTTCCGTGGCTTCTTGAATTTCTTCGGAGCGCAGCTCCACCACTTTACCCCAAACTCTATCGCCTATCTTGCCGCATTTGTGTCCATGTGTGAGGGTTTCTTGGGCTGTCGACCGCACTGGGGTTTGTTCAAACATATATTCACGTGTCACTCTCAGACCGTGAAGAAGGCGAGCCCAGGTGATGAGAGAACCCGAGTCGTCCAAATGTGTGGGGGGCTGGGGATCCAGGTGAGGAACAAGAGCACCTTCCCGCCCATGACCTTTCCCGAGTCGGTCAGAGGCTGGCAGTCGACTTGGTTCTACTGCCAGGACCAGTCGACGCCGGGGCAGTCGAGTGGACTCCCACAGTTTACCATGGACCGAGTGAACAAGCCTTCCTCTCTGAAGTTGATTCCGGAGGAGAAAGCGGACGTGAAGATGTTGATGGAGCGCGTGGTGCAGCTGATTCGGGAGGGAGTGACGGGCATGGATCTCTTGGAGGTCTTCCTTAGGCGTCGTATCCAGCCCCTGCAGTTCCGGAGCCACTGCATGTGGTTGTACTGTGGGACTGAAGACGAGACTCGAGTCCATCCGGAAGCAGTCGACGATGTCACTCTGGAAAGATGGATGGTAGCCGTTACCGGAAACAAGGACAACCCACGCGGAGCTAGAAGGATTCCTCCACTCGACCACAACAGCGATCCAAACAAGGTACACTTGCTCTGCACTCCACTGTGTTCTTGTCGCATTCATTTCTGTTTACTCTGCCGACTGGTTGACTGATCCTTGTCTTGATATCTGCTAGGCCCTCACCGAGCTGTACTCGATGCCCAATGGGGCACAAACTCCGACTGAGGAGGGTGAGGCGAGTGGGGGCGAGAGCCAGGACGAGGAGGAATGGGACTCGGACGTTGCAGAGGATGATGATGATGATGACGATGATGGTGGTGATGAAGATGACGTTGAAGACGAGGAGGAAGAGGAGGAGGAGGTCGTACCACCGCGCTCGGAAAGGCGGTCGAAGCTTGTCCACGACCCTTCGACCGAACGTGGTAAGGGGGTTGCGACCGCCGCTCAGTCGACCAAGCGCCCTCGGACCACCTCTCCGGTGCCGACTGAGAAGGCGCCGAAGCAGCCCAGGGCGGCCTCGTCGAAGCCGATCAAGCTCCTGCCGAAGATGAAGGTGTCCATCCCCACCATATCAGGGTAATCGTGCTGCTTAAGTCTTCTTATTTTGTGTGAACTTTGTCTCCGGTCGACGCTGAAATTAGTCGACTGATCCTTTGGAGTTGCAGTGCTGCCACTTCTGAAACCTCAGCCCGGGCTGATGACCACGAGATGGAGGACGCAGCAACTTCGAAACCAGGTACTGTATTCTTAACACCGTTCTTGGTCGACCGACTTGCGATCTCTGATCTTGACTCTTCTCCGTAGCCCCACCCAATGTTGTTATCGATCTCCCTGATGATGATGAGGATGAAGAACCACTGAAGCGCAGGAGGAGTCGGAAAGCGTCCGCCAGTAAGGTGCCTCGGGATGTGACGGCGCCTGAGATTCCGACTGCGGAGGAAGGGAACACCACTCGACACACGGTGTCCTTCGCAGATCCATTGATGAGTGCTCAGCAGCCCTCCCTCTTCACAACGCACCATGTCCCGGAGGACCAAGCTGGCGCGGCGAAGGAGGCAATACGCCAGGCGGGAATCATGATGGAGCAGTTGAAGACCATCCGGGATGCGAGCCAGGCAGCTTATGACGCCAGCTCTGCCCTCCAAAGCAATGTCCAGGTCAGTCGACCACTGTTTGTTCTGTTGGATATGCTACCAAAAACTTTTCCTTTCCGGAATTTATAGTAGTCACCCACTGGGTGTGTCGAATAAACTCCGAGTTAGCGGGGGCACGCTGAGTGCACCCGCTGGGTGTAGTCCCCAAGGCTAAGGTCGACTGCTGGCAGTCGGCCTTAGGCTTTATGATGTCAATCTTTCTGTCAGTCGACTATGTCGACTGGATTTCACGAAACGGTGGGGGCACGCTGAGTGCACCCACTGGGTGTAGTTCCCAAGGCTAAGGTCGACTGCTGGCAGTCGGCCTTAGGCTTTATGATGTCAATTTTTCTGTCGGTCGACTATGTCGACTGGATTTCACAAACCGGTGGGGGCACGCTGAGTGCACCCACTGGGTGTAGTCCCCGAGACTGTGGTCGACTGCTTGCAGTTGATCACAGTCTTAGAGAATGCATCTCGCTCTCTCTTTTTTTTTGAGGTCGACTGGTCGACTTTATCTTCAACAGGATTAGTGGGGGCACGCTGAGTGCACCCACTGGGTGTAGTCCCCGAGACTATGGTCGAATGCTTGTATTCGGCTGTAGTCTTAGAAACGTGTGTTTTTTCCTTTTTCACTCGGAAGTGAATTATATTTGACATTTAGTCGATTGGTTCTTCGCAGAACTCTTGTGATCTTGTGGCTCGCTACTCTAAACTGGAACACAAGCACACTCAACTCGAGCTGAGCCTGAAGCTGGTTCAGGAGAAGCTGACGAAGGCAAAGGAGGATACCGAAGGTATGTTTGGTGAGACCCTGACGACTGCTTTTCCCCTTGCTTGTTTCAAAATCTGATCTTGCTGTAACTTGCAGGTAAGGTAAGGGAGGCCCAACAGAAGAAAGACCTTGAACTAGCTGAGAAGATCAAGCTTGCTGACGAGAAGTTAGCTTCAGTCACCAAGCTTGAACAAGACAATACCAATCTGAAAGCTGCTCTTGGGATCGCCAACAAGGAGGTCAGTCGACTAAAAACTGATAAAGCTGCCCTGACCGACCAAGTCAGCAAATTGACTGGGAAGAAAACTGATCTGGAGGCCTTCCTGAGTAGTCTTGCCAAGAAGTTGTTTCTTATGCTTGAAGGTAAACCTCTATGCTTGGCAAACATTTCCAATTATGGTTTCTCCATTCGACCATCCCCTTGACTTAGTGATCATCCTTGCAGAATTTTGCCAAAACTTTGAAGAAGAAACTAGTCGACTGGAGCCAAACCTCGACCCCGTCAATTCTCCGGTGAACGATGAAGTTGCCATGGATGTTTTCCGACTGGAGTCTCGTGTTGCAGCTGTCGTGGATTATCTCACAAGGCTGAAGGCCGCCACCTCTCGCATCGACTCGACACTCTGGCCTGAGGAGACACTTCAGAATGACCTTGAATCGCTGATGGTCCGCTTGAACACGATCCCTGGTCGAGTGCAGGAATGGAAGAAGTCCTCGGCTCGGTGTGGTGCAGATGTTGCTCTGTGTCTGGCCCGAGTGCACTGTAAAGATGCGCGAGAAGAGAAGCTGGCGGCTCTTCGGGTGGCCAACACCAAGAAGCACGACTTCAGGTCCTTTATGGAAACTTTCCTTGCAGCTGCCACTCGGATCGCCGACAGAATTGACCTTGATGAATTCGTTGCACCTTCCAGCCCTCCACAGGAGGGGTAAAAAACTTCTTCTGGCTCGATGCTTTAAATTTGCCTCGGTATGCCGAGTGGAATTGTAACCGATAAACCTTAATAGGCTTAATCGCCTGAGCACTCTCGGTTCCTTTAGATATCGATTCAAACTTGAATTTGGTGCTTGAATACGATTGCCTTTGGCTTGAAATGTCTTTTGCAGGTTCAAAGCAAGGTACCTTTACTGCAATCGACTTATTCTTTAGTCCACTTAGGCGAGCACTGGGCTGTGGCTAAGCCTCCGAGTGGAAGCCTGGCTTACCACTCGGTAGGATTTGATAACTTAGGCGAGTGCTTGGACTGCAGCTAAGCCCCCGAGTGAGAGGGTTGCTCCTCACTCGGTAGGATTTTTATAACTTAGGCGAGCACAGGGCTGCAGCTAAGCCTCCGAGTGGAAGTCTGGCTTACCACTCGGTAGGGTTTTTGATAACTTAGGCGAGTGCTTGGACTGCAGCTAAGCCCCCGAGTGAGAGGGTTGCTCCTCACTCGGTAGGATTTTTATAACTTAGGCGAGCACAGGCTGCAGCTAAGCCTCCGAGTGGAAGTCTGGCTTACCACTCGGTAGGGTTTTTGATAACTTAGGCGAGTGCTTGGACTGCAGCTAAGCCCCGAGTGAGAGGGTTGCTCCTCACTCGGTAGGATTTTTATAACTTAGGCGAGCACAGGGCTGCAGCTAAGCCTCCGAGTGGAAGTCTGGCTTACCACTCGGTAGGGTTTTTGATAACTTAGGCGAGTGCTTGGACTGCAGCTAAGCCCCCGAGTGAGAGGGTTGCTCCTCACTCGGTAGGATTTTTATAACTTAGGCGAGCACAGGGCTGCAGCTAAGCCTCCGAGTGGAAGTCTGGCTTACCACTCGGTAGGGTTTTTGATAACTTAGGCGAGTGCTTGGACTGCAGCTAAGCCCCCGAGTGAGAGGGTTGCTCTTCACTCGGTAGGATTTTGATAACTTAGGCGAGTGCTTGGACTGCAGCTAAGCCCCCGAGTGAGAGGGTTGCTCTTCACTCGGTAGGATTTTGATAACTTAGGCGAGTGCTTGGACTGCAGCTAAGCCCCCGAGTGAGAGGGTTGCTCTTCACTCGGTAGGATTTTTTACAACTTAGGCGAGTACAGGGCTGCAGCTAAGCCCCCGAGTGAAGTCTGGCTTACCACTCGGTAGGATTTTGATAACTTAGGCGAAACGGATTCACAGCTAAGCCTCCGAGTGAGAGTCTGGCTCACCACTCGGTAGGATTTTTACAAACTTAGGCGAAACGGATTCGCGGCTAAGTCACCCACTGAGGGGGAATTTTATTTGAACAAAAATAAAAAGTGACAGAAATTATGGAGGAACTATGACACTATTATTTTGAGGTCCACGAACTACAGAAGTACTTTATTGCAACTCATCCGAGTGATAAAACTTAAGTGTAAAATGGGCGGAGTAGCTCCGCGTTCCAAGCTCGGGGCTCGTCGATATTATGCTCGACGTTGTAAAGACGGTACGCCCCGTTGTGGAGAACCTTGGTGACGATGAAGGGGCCTTCCCAAGAAGGAGCAAGCTTGTGTGGTTTGTGCTGATCCACTCGGAGAACTAAATCTCCTTCCTGGAAGGCTCGACCTCTCACATTTCTGGCGTGGAAACGACGCAAATCTTGTTGGTAGATGGTCGACCGGATCAGAGCCATCTCCCTTTCTTCCTCTAAAAGGTCGACTGCGTCCTGCCGCGCTTGTTCAGCCTCTGCTTCGTTGTAGATTTCAACTCGAGGAGCATTGTGGAGAAGATCACTCGGTAAGACTGCTTCAGCTCCGTAGACCAAGAAGAATGGAGTTCTTCCGGTCGACCGATTAGGTGTGGTCCGCAGTCCCCAAAGCACTGAGGGAAGTTCGTCGACCCAAGCTCCAGCTGCATGCTTGAGATCACGCATCAGTCGGGGTTCAATCCCTTGAGAATCAGGCCATTGGCTCGCTCTGCTTGTCCATTCGACTGCGGATGGGCGACTGAAGCGTAGTCGACCCGTGTGCCTTGGGAGCTACAGAAATTTCTGAATTCCTCCGAGTCAAAGTTCGACCCATTATCCGTAATGATGCTGTGTGGGACTCCATATCTGAATATTAGTTCCCTGATGAAGCTAACAGCAGTACCGGTGTCAAGGTTCTTGATTGGTTTAGCCTCGATCCACTTGGTGAACTTGTCAACTGCCACCAGTACATGCGTGAAGCCGCTTCGTCCTGTTCTCAAAGGACCGACCATGTCTAGTCCCCATACTGCGAAAGGCCAAACGAGTGGGATGGTCTTCAGAGCTGACGCAGGCTTGTGCGACATATTCGAGTAGAACTGACATCCCTCGCACTTATCCACTATCTCTTTTGCCATCTCATTCGCCTTTGGCCAGTAAAATCCGGCTCGGTATGCTTTGGCCACGATGGTCCGAGAGGACGCATGATGACCACAGGTCCCCGAGTGGATATCATTGAGGATGAGTCGACCTTCTTCTGGTGTTATGCACTTCTGACCAACTCCAGTCGCACTTTCTCTGTACAATTGTCCTTTGATTACGGTAAAGGCCTTAGATCGACGGACGATCTGTCGAGCCTCTTCCTCATCCTCCGGGAGCTCTTTTCTCAGGATATACGCGACGTACGGAATTGTCCAGTCGGGAATGACCACCAAAACCTCCATGATCAAGTCGACCACCGCTGGGACTTCAACTTCAGTCGGATCTGTGGCACTCTTGGGCTGTGGAGTTTCTTCGGTGAAAGGATCTTCTTTGACTGACGGAGTGTGTATATGCTCCAAGAACACACCACTCGGGTTGGCTTCTCTCTTGGAACCTATCTTTGCTAGATCATCAGCTGCTTGATTTTTCAGTCGGGGTATATGATGGAGCTCCAACCCCTCGAACTTCTTTTCCAGCTTCCTCACTGCACTGCAGTATCCAGTCATGGCTGGGCTTCTCACGTCCCACTCTTTCATCACCTGATTGACCACTAAATCTGAGTCGCCATAGACCATCAGGTAACGGACGCCGAGTGAAATGGCCATGCACAACCCATATAAGAGGGCCTCATATTCTGCCTCATTGTTGGAGGAATCAAAGTGAATCTAGAGCACATATCTGAGCTTATCTCCTCTGGGGGAAACCAGGACAACCCCAGCACCGGAACCATTCAACATCTTAGAGCCATCAAAAAACATGGTCCAATGCTCCGAGTGAACTTCAGTCGGCTGCTGCTGTTCAATCCACTCGGCGAGGAAATCTGCTATTGCCTGGGACTTAATGGCTTTCTTTGCCTCAAACTTGATATCAAGGGGAAGAAGTTCAATCACCCATTTGGCCACTCGACCAGTTGCATCTCTGTTGTGCAAAATCTCTGATAGTGGAGCGTCGCTGACGACTGTGATGGAATGATCAGAAAATAATGAGCAACCTTCTTTGTGGTCATGTATATTCCATACACAAGCTTCTGATAATGAGGATATCTCTGCTTGGATGGAGTCAAGACTTCAGACAAATAATACACTGGGCGCTGAACTTTGAGAGCTTTTCCTTCTTCTTCCCGCTCGACCGTAAGCACAGTACTGACGACTTGTCCTGTGGCTGCGATATAGAGCAACAGAGGCTCTTTGCTGATTGGAGCAGCAAGCACCGGCTGGGTGGAGAGCAGAGCTTTTAGCTCGGCAAACGCTGCATCAGCTTCTGGAGTCCACTCGAACTTGTCAGTCTTCTTCATCAGTCGGTAAAGAGGCAATGCCTTTTCACCGAGTCGTGAGATGAATCGACTTAATGCGGCCAAGCATCCCAGTAAGCTTCTGGACATCGTGCACTCGCACAGGGCGTTTCATTCGGAGAATAGTGCCAATCTTCTCTGGGTTAGCGTCGATTCCCCGTTCGGAAACGAGAAAAACCGAGTAACTTGCCACCAGGAACTCCAAATGTGCACTTTGATGGATTGAGCTTGATATCATACCTTCTGAGGTTGGCAAATGTTTCGGCGAGGTCAGCGAGCAGGTCGGAACCTTTTCGTGACTTGACAACGATATCATCCATATAGCTTCCACATTCCGACTGATTTGAGTGAGTAGACACTTCTGAATCATTCGCATAAATGTGGCTCCGACATTCTTGAGGCCGAATGGCATGGTGATATAGCAGAAGCACCCGAATGGAGTGATGAAAGCTGTTTTTACCTCGTCGGGTCCGTACAGACGGATCTGGTGGTACCCGGAGTAGGCATCTAAAAAAGATAGCCTCTCACATCCCGCGGTCGAGTCAACAATTTGATCTATGCGAGGGAGAGGAAAATGATCTTTCGGGCAGGCCCGGTTGATGTGCTTGAAATCAATGCACATTCGGAGCGACTTGTCCTTCTTAGGAACCATGACGACATTAGCGAGCCACTCGGAGTGGTATATCTCTCGGATAAATCCTGCCGCCAACAGTCGAGCCACTTCTTCACCGATGGCTTTTCTCTTCTGGACGGCGGACCGCCGAAGATGCTCTTTGACTGGTTTTGCAGATGAGTCGACTCTTAGGCGATGCTCAGCCAGTCCCCTGGGAACACCTGGCATGTCAGCGGGCTTCCATGCAAAAATGTCCCAGTTCTCACGGAGGAACTGGATGAGCGCTTCTTCCTATTTTGGGGTCGAGTGTTGTGGAGATGCGGGTCGGAGCTGCATCGGGGTCGGTCGGGTGAATGTGAACAGGCTTCGTCTCACCGGACGACTGGAATGCAGATTCTGTGGCGGGTTTCTTTGATCGCAGCAAGTCACTCGGATCTGCGTTTTGCTTGTATTCCTCGAACTCGACCGCTGTCACTTGGGAATCGGCAATCTTGGAGCCCTTCTGAAAGCACTCTTCTGCCTTTTTCCTATCACCGGTGACAGTGATCACTCCTTTGGGGCCGGGCATCTTCAATTTGAGGTACACGTAACATGGTCGAGCCATGAACCGTGCGTAAGCTGGTCTCCCCAAAATGGCATGATATGCACTCTGAAAATCCACGACCTCAAACGTCAACTTTTCTTTGCGAAAATGTTTCGAATCACCAAACACCACATCCAAAGCTATTTGGCCGAGTGACTCGGCTTTCTTCCCTGGTATAACTCCATGAAAGCTCATGTTACTAGTGCTCAGTCGGGACATCGGAATGCCCATTCCTTTCAGTGTGTCTGCATACAACAGATTCAGCCCACTTCCACCATCCATCAGCACCTTTTGTCAGTCGAGTGCCTTCGACAACTGGATCGACCACCAAAGCTTGCCTCCCAGGGGTGGCAATATGAGTCGGGTGATCAGATTGGTCGAATGTGATGGGTATTTGAGACCATTTCAGATAATTTGCCTTTGCTGGGGCAACCATGTTCACCTCTCGGTTAATGACTTTCAGTCGACTCCTGCTTTCCACATCTGCAAAGATCATCAGAGTGGAGTTGATATGTGGATATCCTTCCTCACTGTCCTCCTTGTCTTCAGCCTTGTCCGACTCCTTCTCCTTGTCCTTAGACTGTTTTCCCTGAAACTGCTGGATCAGGAGTCGACATTGGCGAGTGGTGTGCTTCGGGTAGATGATATTCCCCTCTTCGTCTTTCTTTGTGTGGATGTGACATGGCATATCCATTACACGTCGTTCCCTTCTTTATCTTTACCTTCTTGGGGTTCCAGGATCCTTTTGGTTTCCCCTTAAACTTTCCCTGAGTCACGGCCAGAGCCTCTCCAGGAGCTGCCGGTTCAGCCTTCCGCTTCTGTTTCCGACTGGTGTTTCCCTTTTTCCGACTGACTCGGCTTGTGCTTGCCGCTTCGGAGTCGGTCTTCTTCTTCACCGTTGGCGTACTTGGTAGCAATCTCCATCATCCGACTCAAGGTCATGTCACCGGTTCGACCAAACTTCAAACTCAGTTCTCTGTTCTTGACGCCATCCTTGAAGGCGCAGACTGCCTGATGATCGGACACGTTCTCCACAGTGTGGTGCAAAGTGATCCACCTCTGAATATACTCTCTGAGAGTCTCATTAGCCTTCTGCACGCAGACTTGCAACTCTGTCAATCCAGCTGGTCGCTTGCAAGTTCCTTCAAACGTTCCTGACGAACACTCGGGACAGATCTTCCCAAGTGTAAATGCTACTAGGAGGTAACTGAGTTAACCATGCCCTGGCAGAACCTTCCAGCATGAGGGGCAAATGCTTCATGGCCACCTCGTCATTCCCACCACCAATCTGAACTGCCACTCGGTAGTCTTCAAGCCAAGTTTCAGGCTTAGACTCACCAGTGAACTTGCTAACTCCTGTTGCCAACCTGAAATTGGGAGGGATAACTGCGGCTCTGATAGCTCTGCTGAAACATTCAGGACCAGAAACATGCACTCGACTGCTTGTGGGAGCATCTCTGTCGAGTCCGCCCCGATGGGCTCTGTTCCGGTCGACCAAACCTTGCACGATAATGGATCGCGCGTCGAAGCCTGGTTCTCTGGGGTCGACTGGAACCCTTCGCCCTGTACTGTACTGACGCCTATCATCTGGCTGCCGAGGAGCGTAAGACCCACCCCTCGGAGGGGAATTGGGCACTCGACGCCTATCATCTCGGTCGAGTCTGTCGCCATATTGATCTCGCCGATTCTCGCGCCCTTCACGCCGCGGAGGCGATCTGGGGCTGTGAGCCGACTGAACCGTATTCACAGTGACGGATCGACTGTGAATTCTGTTGCGCGACTGAGACACGGCTGAATTCTGATCTCCTGCTGCTCGGAGCAGATCCCTGATCTGCAGCAAACCTCTGCCAGCCTCGGACTTCGAAGGCTGGATGGACTCTGCTATACGGGTCGCAGCTGCTAAATTCTGAATTGGGGTTCGATATACCTGAGTCGGCGGGAAGAGTTGACGTCGACTGGTGTCGGGAACTCGTTGCCGCGCGCGCTCGTCGAGTGCTCGCTGAAGGTTCTCCAGTCGAGTGCGCTCGGCCAAATTGGCCAGGACGCGCCTCCTCCAAGGCACGAGCCTCGGGGGTTTCTCCTGCGATGGGAGTACGCAGGGCATCCATCGTTCCTGCGGCGAAGTTCCTCTCTTTGCAGAGAGTCGAGTGGCTCGGGCTGGTACTCTTCGTGGCGTCGTGCGGGGTCGCCTCCGTCACCTGCTCCACCATCCATGGTCGAAGCCAGGGGGACTGCGGGGCCCGTCGACCATCAAGATTTCCGCCGCTGGATCACTGCTACCGCACTCGGATGCAGTCTCTACGGAGCCAGTCGACAGATCGAACAAGCCGTAGAGAGATTCGTCGAGCTCGATTGCCGCAACTTGGGTGGTGGCTGATTGGCGAGCCACCGCGTGCCTCACCCATCGCTGAAGCCTCGACCGGCCCGAGCGCTTGCGCTGGCGGGAGACCGGGAGGGTGGACGATGGAGGAGCCGACCGATACTGGGTCGACGGTTGCCGCAGCAGAACACCGCGGACACATGCACGAAAATGCGTCGCACCACAGACGGGGAGCGCATCAACGTCGAGTGGAGCCTCCTGGAGCCACGCGGAATCATCGGCGATGAAGGTGAGAGTGTCGAGACGGATCTCTTGACCCTCGACCAAAACTCCAGTAGACACCATGATGAAAGTACTCGGAAGAATCGCAACTTCTCCACAAAAATCGCTAAAACACCGGCCCCACGGTGGGCGCCAACTGTCGTGGATCTAAGCCTGACAGTAGAGTGGGGGTAGGTATGGAGAGGCAAGGTCCTAGCTATGGAGAGGTTGTAAACACAAAGGATGTACGAGTTCAGGCCCTTCTCGGAAGAAGTAACAGCCCTACGTCTCGGAGCCCGAAGGCGGTCGAGTGGATTATGAGTATATGAGTTACAAGATGCCGAACCCTTCTGCCTGTGGAGGGGGTGGCTTATATAGAGTGCGCCAGGACCCCAGCCAGCCCACGTAGGAGAGGGTTTAAGGTGAGTTAAGTCTGGGGCGTTACTGGTAACGCCCCACATAAAGTGCCTTTACTATTATAAAGGCTACTTAATTACAGGCCGTTGCAGTGCAGAGTACCTCTTGACCTCCTGGTGGTCGAGTGAGTCTTCGTGGTCGAGTCCTTCAGGCCAGTCGAGTGAGTCCTTCGTTGGTCGACTGGAAGGCGACCTCTTCTAAAGATGTCCTTGGGTAAGTTACTTGGATCAGGTCCATGACCCTACCCTAGGTACATAACCCCATCACACTGCGCTGGCCGGTGCCCGCCTGGCGCCCGCCTAGTCTTTGATCGTCATGGCTTACGTCACGGGCTCCTCGGGAGGTACCCTGCCTTGATCTCTTCGCCTCCTCGCGAGCCTGTCTGAGGAGGATGCTCCTGAGGAAGCTTCCTGTTGACTGCCCCGCGAGGCTTGGCCCCTCGCGAGGGTCTTGAGCTTGAGCTGATGAAGCTGGGCTGCATTGGGCCCCCACTTGAGCCACGCCGCAGGCCGCAGGCAGGCAAGTTTGGGGACCCCCGTTCCCAGAACGCCGACGGAGAGGTCCCTTGAAAAGTTAAGTCGGAGGCATGAAGTGATGGATGAATAATATCTAGGTTAAAGTAAACAAGTGCCGGAGTTTTAAAAAAATACCTCATTCCGGTGTTTGCATGGAGCTGGCGTGTTGGGTAAGCCGGAGGAAAGTTCTGCGCCTCCACTTTTCTGGGTTCTGCGCTGATTCTCATGTTGTTGTTGCTTCAAAATAAAGTTGGGATCCATGTAAGCTAAAGGGTTAGAAAACCTTACTTTCCGGATCACGCGTCGGATTTTCTTTCTTGGCAAAGGCTCTGAGTCGGAGGAAATAATGGTTACCTCGTCATCAACCGCCTGGCTCCTCTCCGCGTCGTCCTGATAGTAATTAGTGTCAATAAGGTGGATGAAAAAGGAGCCAAGGGAATCAAGATCTACCTCCGACTCTTCAGATTCATCCATGTTAAACGTGTCAGCAGCGGTGTATTCTTTTTTCTTCTCTTCATTGCTTTGGTCTTGGCTCTGGCCTTCTTGGCGGCTTTCTCATCATATCTCTTATCCCAGAAAGCGGATCCAACCTGAGAAAGTTTACGATAAAAGTCAGAATTTCCAGGTTTTATGAGCAGTAAGGTAACAAGTATGTAAACTGGATAAGCATACCTCCGGTGCCGGGTTAAGGACGCAGGAGGGATTCAGACCCACTCTGCTGCAGCTTTCCAATGTCTCATTGAGAAAAGTCGTGGTCATATCATTGATAGCCTTATCAGTCGAACATTTTGAATTGTAACGAAGCGGGTCTTTGGTATCACCAGTGTATGAGCACATTAAACCGGGTCAGCGGCTTAAGGGTATGATTCTTCAAGCTACCCAACACCGAACCAGATCAATTCCAGTTAATCCGTTGCCCAGTAAGGCCCTAACCTTGGAAAAGGTAGGCATAAGCTTGGCATGTTCAGCAGTGGTAAGCCGGCCAGGAAGAGGATGCTTCGGGTTGAGTCGTTGGTCACGGAAGCCGGGCAAAGGATTTTCATCAGCAGGAGAAGTATCCTTGCAGTAAAACCAGGTTTGATTTCAATCTTTGGGATGGCTTGGAAGCGAAGCATAAGGGAAAATGGCATCTCTGCGATGCTGAATTGAAATCCCTCCGAGTTCTTGGCTGGAGCCGTGAGTAAACTCATTCTGGCGGTTCAGATAGAAATGCTCTCTGAAAAGGTTAACACTTGGTTTTTCTTGAAGGTATACTTAATAGAAGACCTGGAAGTTGCAAATATTAGAAATGGAGTTGGGCCCGATATCTTGAGGGTGAAGTTGCATGAAGTGCAGAACATGACGGAAGAATTTTGACCCGGGTGGTGAAAAGCCCCGGTTCATATGATCAGTGAAAACGACAACTTTGCCGGTTTGCGGCTGAGGTTTTGGCTTCATCCGGATAAGGAGCACGCCAGTGAATGACGTCCTTGGCCGGTAAAAAATCAATCTTTACATAATCTTCGAGCATAGCTTCGGTAACAATGGATGGGACCCAATCACATGAGGTAACTGTCTTGGTCATGATCGGGTGCAAGGCCTACAATAGAGAAAATTAAGATGTTATTAAATCGGCGGATATATGGTGAGTTACATGTTGTTGTCTCAAACGCAATGCAAGGATAAAACTATGGAGAGTCAGTTCAGACAAAGCCAGCTTGGTTAAAGCCGGAAGATGGCCAGGTTATGGATTTAAGTGGATAATGGCGGCTTACCCGAGGCCTAATGTAATATGATGGGTGTCAGGACCCCGACTCGATGTCACATCGATCTAGCTGGTAACACCTCATATCACTTTGCGGCCTCACGCACGGTATCCCCACGGGTGTCGTCTTACCTTTTTCCCGGGACCGTTTGCGCCTTTTGGCTCACGTATATGATAGTGTCGCTAGCATCCATATGATAAAGAGCCCGGGCTGACATGGCTAGTCGTAAACCCAAAGTGGCACAGACTTACAGGGACAGGCATCCATGACCCAGCTTCGAACGTGTCGGTCATCAGCAAGTGGGTCCGGGCTGTAGCACTGGGCTAGCAGGACTCCGGTAAACCGGGCTGTAGCGGGCTAGCAGGACTCCGGTACTCAAAGCGTGACATTTCCCCGAAGGGACAGACACAGGAACGAAGAAGGACACATGCCGGCCAGCCTAAGTGTTCCAGAGCAGTAGCAAGCTACCATGGCTCAGCGGTAACACTAGGAGACATTTCCCGGTAAGAGAGGCTACTAAAGATAAACAACTAGATAGTCAGATCCCACACATACCAAGCATTTCAATCATACACACAATATGCTCGATATGTGCAAATACAACGAAGCATCACAACATGACTCTACGACACAAGTACTTTATTTAAGGCTCAGTGAGCCATACATAACATACTCACAAAGGTACGGGTCTCACGACCCAACATACAAGTCATACAATCATACAAGCCAACAGCGGAAGTAACTTGTCTGAGTACAGACAACTAGTAAAATAAAAGAGGCTTGGAAAGCCTGGCTATACTATGTGGTCCTTCACAAGCTCAGGGTCACCACCTGGGTCTTTAGCCTACTCATTGATGTCAACGTCTACATAGAACCCATCAGAAGGGGTTGCAGCGTCTTCTGTAAAAATGTAGATTATAGCAACATGAGTACAAAGGTACTCAGCAAGACTTACATCAGATCCTACATACATGCATAGTATCAAGAAGGGTTGGTGGAGTTATTGCAGCAAGCCAGCTTTGACTCTTGGCTAGACTATCCTACGATACTCCATCTTGAAATAGTTTTGCGCACACGAGTCCACTATTCACCACTTCAATACACTACCGAGGATCCACCTCCGTCTTCCTACGGAAGAGCCATCCTCGGCACTCACACTTATCTTGAGGCTTTTATCAGTTTCCATTTACTTGTCTATGAACTGTATAGGCAACCAAGTAGTCCTTTACCGCGGACGCGGCTATTCGAATAGATCATGTTAACCCTGCAGGGAGTACTTCTTCATACACGCTCTCACCACTTATCGTCGTTTACACGACATGTACTCGGCAACCTTCAAGCGGAAGCCCAACGTGGGTGTCGGCCACGACCTACCTAATCACCTAAGCCTCCAGTCCAGGTTTATCGCCTATTCAGGTTCCATCCGCAGGGAGTCCGGCCGAGGTTTCCCATACGGCCCCGAACGATGTGAACAGGGTTCCCGAGATACCTAACGGGTATTCGGTACACCGTGCCACGTACCTACCGCATCACAGCCCACCCCTACGGTCAGCGCTGTCCACGGCCTCCAGTAGGCTACAAACACCAGAAACTACTTGCAACTCCTGGACGGAGAACTAGGGTGAATAAGAAGTCGAGAGGGTCCATTGATTTCGGGCCCAATGCATGGTAGTAGCTGAATCTTAAATCACACATACAGATCTCAGTGCTTAAGGTCGGCTTCAATGAAACAACCCACCATGTACTCCTACATGGCCTCTCATCGATACCTTTACCAAATCGTGTTCACCACACCACTCTCATTACCTGACATAATCATTTCACTCTAGCCCATCACCCAGATGAACCAGACCTGACACGACTCTAAGCATAGCAGGCATAGCAAGGTAGGAACAACACATACATAGGGCTCAATCAACTCCTACACATGCTAGTGGGTTTCATCTAGTTACTGTGGCAATGACAGGTCATGCAGAGGAAATGGGTTCAACTACCGTAGCACACAGCAGTTTGAATCGCGTTGTCTTAATGCAGTAAAAGAGAGCAGGAGCGAGAACATGGGATTGTATCGATATGATCAAATGGTTGGTTGCTTGCCTGATGGTTCGTTGCACGGATACGGTTCTTCGTTAGGGTAGTCACAGTACTCCTCGGGGACAGATCCTGTCGCAAAGGATAACGATACACAGGCATCACCAAACAATGTGCAACAATATGATGCATGCATGAAACATGGCAATATGAGTGTGTTGGGCTAATGCAACTAAAGCCAGAAGTGTTTGAGCAAATTTGAATCAAAGATTCAAATTCCAAATTCAAATATGGCCTTTTAAAGTGCCTTTTCTTGTTCTGTTTAAAACATCAATTTAACTTGTTTGATCATGCATGAAAATAGTACAGATGGATAGATTGGATTTTTCTGATCATTTTTCATATATAATTTGTCCAATTTGGAGTTACAGAATAAAAGTTATGAATTTTTGAAGTTTAATTAATATTCTGGAATTTCCTGATTTAATTTAAATCCAGAAATATCATTTACTGCGTCAGCCTGACGTCACGGTGACATCAGCAGGTCAACAGGGCTGGCTCGGGTCAAACCTGACGTGTGGGGTCCACACGTCAGTGACACAGGGGCTAATCCCGTGTTGACCCGGGCTGGTTAGCTTTGACTAAGCCCTGGGGCCCACTTGTCAGCGTCAGTAGGTGGTGGGTTAGTGGCTAATTAACTAGGCCACGTCAGCTCGCCAGAGTTCTGGCCGGCGGCGACCATCAGTGCGGTGGCGATAGTGGTTTTGGTCGTTTCGGCCACCAAATGAACCGCGGAGGCCACCGGAGTGAAGCTGAGGACGACCCGCGGCTCTTGGCGGAGTCCGTTGGGGTCGGGGTGGCCGGAGTCGACGGCGGCGAGCTCGGTTGCGGCCGCCGGGGTTCGGTCGTGCACGGGAAGGGTGTTGCAGGGGGTTTGGGGTAGCGTTGGTGCGTGCTACGTGCTCCTAGTGAGATGTGGAGCACGATGGTGAGCTCGGTTGGGCGCTACGGCGACCGTGGCCACGACGGCGACATCGCCGGCGGCGTGAAGCTTTCGGCCGCGGTGGGGCTAGGGCCTAGGGGTCGGGAGAGAGCAGGGAAGAAGGGGGAAACGGTGGCGTAGCTCACCGCGGTTGCAGTGGGCGTCGAAACGGGCTCGGGGACGCGCTGGAGACGGCGAATTCGTCGGCGACGGTGATCGGAGCCCGAAGAGGGGAATGGCGACGTGGCGGCGATGCAGGGCTTCCGGGGACTCGTGGAGCGGTGGGGAGGAAGAGGGAGTCGAGGCGGAGCTCCTGAGCTAATCGGGGGAGCGAGGGGTGGTCGGAGGCAGTGGCTAAGGCGAACGGCGGCGACGGTGAGCTTCGGCCGTGAGAGAGAGAGAGCGAGGGAGAGCCGGGGGAGAGTGAGAGAGTGTCGGCGAGGTCGGGGCGACGACCAGAAGACGATCCACGCGGCGCAACGGCGACCAGGGCGATGCAGAGAGGCTGGGTGGTGCGTGGCGAGCTCGGGCGCGCCATGCTCACCTCCCTGCCTGCTCTGGCGAGGGGAAGCAGCTGGCTGGCACGGGCCAGCACAGTGCTGGGCCGGCTGGGCTGGGCCGCACAGGTAAGTCTTCCCCTTTCTTTATTTTCTGTTTTCTGTTTTTATTTAATATATCTGCAACTTTGTTGAATTGAATAAAATACCTAGGCAACTCCAAAAATCACCAAACTACTCCTGGTCCATAGTTGGATTATTTCCAACATGAAACATTTTAGTTTGGAGATATTTGAGCATTTAAATATTTTATATTATTTTAAATGCCCAAATTCAAATATCTATGATTTAATTCAAAAACCTTAGGATGGCCTAGGAAAATGTGCACCACTTTTGGCAGAGGTTCTGAACCAAGACAAAAATGATGGGCATTTTAGAAGGGCATTTCAGGTTCATTGAAAAATTATTTTAGTAACCCTAGTTGGTTTCAGAGGGGACTGGGGGTTCTGTCATCCCCATTTCAAGTTTCTGATGAAAGAGTAAACATGATGCAACACTCTAATGCATGACTAGCTAGGGTGTGACAACTCACCCCCACTCAAAAGAATCTCGTCCCGAGATTTGGGTTCCTCCGAGAAGAAGGCGGGATACTCGAGTCGAAGACGATCCTCCCTTTCCCAAGTTGCTTCATCTTCAGAATGATGCGACCATTGAACTTTGAGGAACTTGATGTTATGACGTCGCGTGGTACGTTCGGCTTGATCGAGGATACGAATGGGGTACTCTCGATATGTAAGATTATCTTGGAGATCAAGCGTTTCGTGGTCCACTTCACGGATAGGATCCGAGAAGCAACGCCTGAGTTGAGAAACGTGGAAGACATCGTGAACTCTGGAGAGGTGCGGAGGTAGTTCCAATTGGTAGGCAACTTCTCCTCGTTTGGCAAGAATGCGAAAAGGTCCAATGTAACGAGGAGCCAATTTGCCTTTGATACCGAAACGATGGGTTCCCTTCAGAGGGGTGACCCGAAGGTAAGCCTTCTCGTCAACCTCGAAAGTCATAGCCTTATGTTTTCGGTCATATTGACTCTTTTGACGGGATTGGGCTGTTTTTAACTTTTCACGAACGATACGAACTTGATCTTCTGCTTCCTGAATCATGTCCGGGCCAAAGAATTGTCTTTCCCCGGTCTCTGACCAGTTAAGGGGTGTTCGACATCGTCGTCCATAGAGAACTTCAAAAGGGGCTTTACCCAAGCTAGATTGATAGCTGTTGTTGTAAGCGAATTCGGCAAATGGAAGGCACTTCTCCCAGTCCATTCCGAAAGAGATAACGGAGGCTCGAAGCATGTCTTCTAGAATCTGATTGACGCGTTCCACTTGACCACTTGACTGAGGGTGGAAAGCGGTGCTAAAGGAGAGACGGGTTCCCATAGCATTTTGGAAACTTTCCCAAAATCGAGAGGTGAAAAGACTTCCTCATCCGAGTTAATTTCCAAAGGAATACCATGGAGAGACACTATTCGGGAGATGTACAAGTCTGCCAGCTGACTAGCGGTTATACTCTCACGAACAGGTAGGAAATGAGCTACTTTGGAAAGACGATCGACCACGACGAAGATAGCATTATTCCCTCTCTTGGTCCTGGGAAAACCGGTAATGAAATCCATACCAATTTTATCCCATTTCCATTCAGGAATAGCTAAGGGTTGAAGGGTGCCAGCAGGCCGTTGATGCTCTGCTTTTACACGACGACAGACGTCGCAATTTGCAATATACTGAGCAATTTCTCTCTTCATCCTAGTCCACCAGAACCTCTGGCGTAGGTCCTGATACATCTTAGTACTACCGGGATGAATGGTGAGAGGAGATTCATGAGCCTCCTTAAGGATCAACTGCCGTAGATGCTGGTTCTTGGGAACCACTAGACGGTCCTCAAAGTACACAACACCATGATCATTTGTGGAGAAACAACTAGCACCTCCGCTAGCAATGTTCTCTTTGATTTTAGATATTCCCTTATCTCGCTTTTGGGCAGCGATGATTTGATCCGTAAGAGTAGGTTTTGCCACCAAGGTGGAAAGAAAACCTTGAGGTACAATGTGAAGGTTAAGCTTCCGAAATTCCTCATGGAGAAGCGGTTGACTTTGTTGTAACATCAAGTTGTTACAATAAGATTTACGACTTAGCGCATCAGCCATGACGTTGGCTTTCCCTGGGGTGTAGGTTATTCCTAAGTCGAAGTCTGTGATCAATTCAACCCAACGTCTTTGCCTGAGATTCAGATCCGGTTGGGTGAAGATGTACTTCAGACTTTGGTGATCAGTAAATATTTCGCAACAATTACCGAGAAGGTAATGTCGCCAGGTCTTAAGTGCATAGACTACGGCTGCAAGTTCTAAATCATGAGTAGGATAATTCTCCTCATGTGGGTGCAATTGCCGTGAAGCGTAAGCAATTACGTGTCGATCTTGCATAAGAATGCAACCTAGTCCTTGTCGCGAGGCGTCGCAGTAGATAACAAAGTCCTTGGAGAAGTCTGGCGGTACCAGCACGGGAGCAGAAGTCAGGCGTCTTTTCAGTTCCTGAAAGCTGTGCTCACATTGTGGAGTCCATTCGAACTTCTTATCTTTCTTGAGGAGTTCGGTTAGAGGTTTAGCAACTTTGGAGAAGTTCTCGACAAAGCGACGGCAATAGCTCGCTAAGCCTAGAAAACTCCGAACTTGCTTGACCGATTCGGGTGGAGTCCAATCAAGGACGGCTTGAACTCGCTCAGGGTTAACCGCAATACCTTTACCAGATATTACATGACCCAGATAGGTCACTTCTGATAACCAGAATTCACATTTAGAGAATTTGGCATAAAGGCGATGCTCTCGAAGTTTCTTCAACACTAGCCTTAGATGTTCGGCATGTTCTTCCTCGTTCTTGGAGTAGATGAGTATATCATCGAGATAAACTACGACGAATTTATCCAAATACTCCATGAAGATTGAGTTCATTAACCAAGAAAAAGTGGCTGGAGCGTTGGTTAAACCGAAGGACATGACGGTGTACTCGTATTGGCCATAACGAGTAACAAAGGCCGTTTTAGGAATGTCCCCGTTTCTGATTTTGATTTGATGGTAGCCTAACCTCAAATCCATCTTGGAGAAGACTGAGGATCCAGCGAGCTGATCATACAGATCGTTGATCCTGGGAAGCGGGTATTTGTTCTTGATTGTGACCAAATTGACAGGTCGGTAATCTACAACCATCCGGTCCGTACCATCTTTCTTCTTGACGAACAGGACGGGGCAAGCCCACGGAGATGAGCTAGGGCGGATGAAACCCTTTTTCAAGGATTCATCGAGTTGTTTCTTAAGCTCGGCTAGTTCTAGAGGTGCCATTTTGTAAGGTCTTCTAGCAATCGGAACGGTTCCGGGGATGAGGTCTATTACGAACTCAACATCCCTGTCAGGTGGAACACCTGGCAATTCCTCTGGAAAGACATCCGGAAAGTCACGGACTACCGGAACGTCCTCAAGGTCTGGCAAAGGGCTGGCGTTAAGAGAATATAATTGTCGCTTGGCTATTCGACTCAAAACATTGACTATCTTCCCCGAAGGATGGGTGAGTTGAACGGTCCTAGAGAAGCAATCAATTTTGGCTTGATGAGCTGACATCCAGTCCATACCCAAAATGATATTAATATCTGAAGATTTAAGGGCTATCAAAGATGCGAGGAAAACAAGTCTATCGACTTGGATTTCATTTCCATGGCTTACTCTAGAAGTTTGCCATTTGGATCCCGGAGTTTGAATTACCATGGAGGATGGCAAGTCACAGAATGCAACGTTATGCAAACGAGCATAATTTTCAGATATAAAAGAATGAGAGGCTCCTGTATCGAAAAGAACAGATGCCGGGTGGCAATTAACAAGAAGCGTACCGAGAACGACGTTGGGATCTTCTTGAGCTTCTTCGGCAGAGATACAATTGACCTGGCCACGTGAAGTGGTGACCGGTTTAGCGTGGAATACTTTCCCTGTCGGCTTGCCACGGCCAACAGCTTTAGCAGATTGATTGGGGTTGGTCTGGGGGCACTCCCGCATATAGTGACCAGATTCCCCACACTTGAAACAAGTCACGGAACTGGTACGTGGAGGAGCATTATTGGTTGGACCCCCATAGGGCCTGGCTGGAGCAGACTGTTGAGCGGGGCGAGGCGCCTGGAAAGATGGCCTCGGTGTGAACCTGGGTGGCAGGGCGGTGTTGGGTACCCACACGCGGCGCTTCTGAGGACCAGCACCGGATGAGGAACCCGTGTCACGTCCATGCTTGCGTGTTGCGTCATAGTCAGTCTGACCAGTTTCAGCACTGATGGCTTTGTTGACAAGTTTTGGAAAAGATGTGCACTCATGCAGACGGAGGTCGCGACGAAGCTCAGGACTAAGGCCCTTACGGAACCTTGCTTGCTTCTTGGCGTCAGTAGACACTTCCTCAGTTGCATATCGGGCGAGCTTACCAAACTCCCTGCTATAGGCATCCACAGAAAGTCGGCCTTGGGTGAAATTGCAAAATTCTTCACGCTTACGGTCCATGAGACCCTCCGGAATATGATGTTCATGGAAAGCCTCGCTGAATTCAGCCCAAGTTGTGACATGGCCCGCTGGGCGCATAGCTCCATAATTCTCCCACCATAGACTGGCGGGGCCTTCAAGATGGTATGCAGCAAAGGTGACCTTGTCAGCCTCCGCTACCAGCGCGGAACGCAGTTTGTGAGAGATACTGCGAAGCCAGTCATCAGCGTCGAGAGGTTCGACGGAGTGGTGGAACGTGGGTGGATGCAATTTGATAAAATCACTGAGTGACACCACGTTAGCCCTCTGATGGTGTGCTGTGTTCTGTTCAATACGCTCCAACAAACGGTTTGTCTCCCGCTTGTTTCTCTCAGCTTCCATCATAACCTCGGCTAGTGAAGGAGGTTGAGGCAGATGTTCATTTCTGGCTTCACTGCCTTCGGCCTGCTCTTGGGAAGCAGGGTTAGCGCGCGTGTTGACCATCCTAGGTAAACAAGACAATGATTTAGTCAGAATGATAAAATTCCGACATAGGATACGTAATGTAAGGAATAATTCGGAATGCAAGATGATCATCCGTATGACATGGTAGATACAGAAACTGCTTCTTTATTCCATCGTCATACACACCATACAGGTTTAGTACAAGACCAAGCAAAGTACTAATACGGTGAAAAGAGGATTACATCTCATCGGAGGCATCCCAAGCTCCTATACATTATTTTTCTACATCTCCGGAAAGAGTACAAACTAGGTCATATCCCACGAGACACGCAGGACAATAGACGACACAGCTAGTGCGAACTAGTGATACTACTACTAACTCAGACCGATCCGTAGTAGTCCTCGTAGAAGTCACCTCCATAGCCTGGAAGCTCAACATGTTCATCCGGAAACAGACGATCTCGCGGAGCTTGTGGACCATAGGGGCTAGGATGAGGCCTTGGACCAACAAACGGTGGCCTACGGGGACCGCGAGGTGGGGTGATGCCTCCTACATCACGCCAAACCATCACGTCTGGCAAAGCAGATCTCACTGGATAGAGATCGCGCATATCTGAAAATCCAGCTTGCACCGCCGGTGCGAACCGAGTCAAAGTGGCCCAGTGGTCGGCACGGGTATTGAAGAGCTCTAACCTTAAGGCCCGATTTTCACGGTCCTTATCCTCGAGCATCTCAGCAGTGGTGCGAGACCGTGAATCCTCCTGAGTGGAGTCAGCATAGATAGCCTGGAGATACCCTTGTGCTCCCGGAAGTGATCCTGGCATATACCGGAAATCAGAGTCCCGAAATAGACCAGATCTGACTCGCATAATGGTCATCATAGAGTAGGCGGCATCCTGCACAGCCATCTCGATAGTAACCCCGAGTCCATAGGAGTAGTGAAGAGGCTCAGTGGATCCAGGATAAGATGGAAATATCCTGACAGTGCAGAGATACTGGCTTTGATTAAAGTCTCGGAATTGCTCTTCGACCGTGTACTCAGGATACCAGCGGTATCCAGCCTCAGCCATTACCCTGACCAACTTAGCAGTATGGCCGGGTACATCTAGGCATCGAGTTAGGCGAACCACTTGATTGAGGTCGCGAGTGGCCATCTGAAAGCATAATCATAATGCAAAGGCATTAGAATTTCTAGCAAAATTTCGGCAGCATAACAGCTGTAAATGCTCAAAAAGGATATTGAGACATTTGACAAAGGATTTCGTACATACTCAACATCATCATATCAAGTTCTGGAACCATTCCAACAACATAATGTGGTAGTAGAACTGAACTAGGCTGGTAACCATCAAACTTATAAGGTACTACTGATAGTAACTCGTGATCCTGATAGAGAGAACAGATCCTAATTCCTTAACCCCCGGTGGAAGAATGGACTGACTCAGATCAGAAAGTCATAAGGTATAAGGAGTAAAAAGAGCCTTACGTTCCAACCCACAAACAATTCCCCTACATATAACTAAAGAATTTCTAGACTCAACATCGACCAGTTTGGCTTGGAGAACCTACAGGCAGTCCGGCTCTGATGCCAACGCTGTCAGGACCCCGACTCGATGTCACATCGATCTAGCTGGTAACACCTCATATCACTTTGCGGCCTCACGCACGGTATCCCCACGGGTGTCGTCTTACCTTTTTCCCGGGACCGTTTGCGCCTTTTGGCTCACGTATATGATAGTGTCGCTAGCATCCATATGATAAAGAGCCCGGGCTGACATGACTAGTCGTAAACCCAAAGTGGCACAGACTTACAGGGACAGGCATCCATGACCCAGCTTCGAACGTGTCGGTCATCAGCAAGTGGGTCCGGGCTGTAGCACTGGGCTAGCAGGACTCCGGTAAACCGGGCTGTAGCGGGCTAGCAGGACTCCGGTACTCAAAGCGTGACATTTCCCCGAAGGGACAGACACAGGAACGAAGAAGGACACATGTCGGCCAGCCTAAGTGTTCCAGAGCAGTAGCAAGCTACCATGGCTCAGCGGTAACACTAGGAGACATTTCCCGGTAAGAGAGGCTACTAAAGATAAACAACTAGATAGTCAGATCCCACACATACCAAGCATTTCAATCATACACACAATATGCTCGATATGTGCAAATACAACGAAGCATCACAACATGACTCTACGACACAAGTACTTTATTTAAGGCTCAGTGAGCCATACATAACATACACACAAAGGTACGGGTCTCACGACCCAACATACAAGTCATACAATCATACAAGCCAACAGCGGAAGTAACTTGTCTGAGTACAGACAACTAGTAAAATAAAAGAGGCTTGGAAAGCCTGGCTATACTATGTGGTCCTTCACAAACTCAGGGTCACCACCTGGGTCTTTAGCCTACTCGTTGATGTCAACGTCTACATAGAACCCATCAGAAGGGGTTGCAGCGTCTTCTGTAAAAATGTAGATTATAGCAACATGAGTACAAAGGTACTCAGCAAGACTTACATCAGATCCTACATACATGCATAGTATCAAGAAGGGTTGGTGGAGTTATTGCAGCAAGCCAGCTTTGACTCTTGGCTAGACTATCCTACGATACTCCATCTTGAAATAGTTTTGCGCACACGAGTCCACTATTCACCACTTCAATACACTACCGAGGATCCACCTCCGTCTTCCTACGGAAGAGCCATCCTCAGCACTCACACTTATCTTGAGGCTTTTATCAGTTTCCATTTACTTGTCTATGAACTGTATAGGCAACCAAGTAGTCCTTTACCGCGGACGCGGCTATTCGAATAGATCATGTTAACCCTGCAGGGAGTACTTCTTCATACACGCTCTCACCACTTATCGTCGTTTACACGACATGTACTCGGCAACCTTCAAGCGGAAGCCCAACGTGGGTGTCGGCCACGACCTACCTAATCACCTAAGCCTCCAGTCCAGGTTTATCGCCTATTCAGGTTCCATCCGCAGGGAGTCTGGCCGAGGTTTCCCATACGGCCCCGAACGATGTGAACAGGGTTCCCGAGATACCTAACGGGTATTCGGTACACCGTGCCACGTACCTACCGCATCACAGCCCACCCCTACGGTCAGCGCTGTCCACGGCCTCCAGTAGGCTACAAACACCAGAAACTACTTGCAACTCCTGGACGGAGAACTAGGGTGAATAAGAAGTCGAGAGGGTCCATTGGTTTCGGGCCCAATGCATGGTAGTAGCTGAATCTTAAATCACACATACAGATCTCAGTGCTTAAGGTCGGCTTCAATGAAACAACCCACCATGTACTCCTACATGGCCTCTCATCGATACCTTTACCAAATCGTGTTCACCACACCACTCTCATTACCTGACATAATCATTTCACTCTAGCCCATCACCCAGATGAACCAGACCTGACACGACTCTAAGCATAGCAGGCATAGCAAGGTAGGAACAACACATACATAGGGCTCAATCAACTCCTACACATGCTAGTGGGTTTCATCTAGTTACTGTGGCAATGACAGGTCATGCAGAGGAAATGGGTTCAACTACCGTAGCACACAGTAGTTTGAATCGCGTTGTCTTAATGCAGTAAAAGAGAGCAGGAGCGAGAACATGGGATTGTATCGATATGATCAAATGGTTGGTTGCTTGCCTGATGGTTCATTGCACGGATACGGTTCTTCGTTAGGGTAGTCACGGTACTCCTCGGGGACAGATCCTGTCGCAAAGGATAACGATACACAGGCATCACCAAACAATGTGCAACAATATGATGCATGCATGAAACATGGCAATATGAGTGTGTTGGGCTAATGCAACTAAAGCCAGAAGTGTTTGAGCAAATTTGAATCAAAGATTCAAATTCCAAATTCAAATATGGCCTTTTAAAGTGCCTTTTCTTGTTCTGTTTAAAACATCAATTTAACTTGTTTGATCATGCATGAAAACAGTACAGATGGATAGATTGGATTTTTCTGATCATTTTTCATATATAATTTGTCCAATTTGGAGTTACAGAATAAAAGTTATGAATTTTTGAAGTTTAATTAATATTCTGGAATTTCCTGATTTAATTTAAATCCAGAAATATCATTTACTGCGTCAGCCTGACGTCACAGTGACATCAGCAGGTCAACAGGGCTGGCTCGGGTCAAACCTGACGTGTGGGGTCCACACGTCAGTGACACAGGGGCTAATCCCGTGTTGACCCGGGCTGGTTAGCTTTGACTAAGCCCTGGGGCCCACTTGTCAGCGTCAGTAGGTGGTGGGTTAGTGGCTAATTAACTAGGCCACGTCAGCTCGCCGGAGTTCTGGCCGGCGGCGACCAACAGTGCGGCGGCGATAGTGGTTTTGGTCGTTTCGGCCACCAAATGAACCGCGGAGGCCACCGGAGTGAAGCTGAGGACGACCCGCGGCTCTTGGCGGAGTCCGTTGGGGTCGGGGTGGCTGGAGTCGACGGCGGCGAGCTCGGTTGCGGCCGCCGGGGTTCGGTCGTGCACGGGAACGGTGTTGCAGGGCGTTAGGGGGGGTGTTGGAGCGTGCTACGTGCTCCTAGTGAGATGTGGAGCACGATGGTGAGCTCGGTTGGGCGCTACGGCGACCGTGGCCACGACGGCGACATCGCCGGCGGCGTGAAGCTTTCGGCCGCGGTGGGGCTAGGGCCTAGGGGTCGGGAGAGAGCAGGGAAGAAGGGGGAAACGGTGGCGTAGCTCACCGCGGTTGCAGTGGGCGTCGAAACGGGCTCGGGGACGCGCTGGAGACGGCGAATTCGTCGGCGACGGTGATCGGAGCCCGAAGAGGGGAACGGCGACGTGGCGGCGATGCAGGGCTTCCGGGGACTCGTGGAGCGGTGGGGAGGAAGAGGGAGTCGAGGCAGAGCTCCTGAGCTAATCGGGGGAGCGAGGGGTGGTCGGAGGCAGTGGCTAAGGCGAACGGCGGCGACGGTGAGCTTCGGCCGTGAGAGAGAGAGAGCGAGGGAGAGCCGGGGGAGAGTGAGAGAGTGTCGGCGAGGTCGGGGCGACGACCAGAAGACGATCCACGCGGCGCAACGGCGACCAGGGCGATGCAGAGAGGCTGGGTGGTGCGTGGCGAGCTCGGGCGCGCCATGCTCACCTCCCTGCCTGCTCTGGCGAGGGGAAGCAGCTGGCTGGCACGGGCCAGCACAGTGCTGGGCCGGCTGGGCTGGGCCGCACAGGTAAGTCTTCCCCTTTCTTTATTTTCTGTTTTCTGTTTTTATTTAATATATCTGCAACTTTGTTGAATTAAATAAAATACCTAGGCAACTCCAAAAATCACCAAACTACTCCTGGTCCATAGTTGGATTATTTCCAACATGAAACATTTTAGTTTGGAGATATTTGAGCATTTAAATATTTTATATTATTTTAAATGCCCAAATTCAAATATCTATGATTTAATTCAAAAACCTTAGGATGGCCTAGGAAAATGTGCACCACTTTTGGCAGAGGTTCTGAACCAAGACAAAAATGATGGGCATTTTAGAAGGGCATTTCAGGTTCATTGAAAAATTATTTTAGTAACCCTAGTTGGTTTCAGAGGGGACTGGGGGTTCTGTCATCCCCATTTCAAGTTTCTGATGAAAGAGTAAACATGATGCAACACTCTAATGCATGACTAGCTAGGGTGTGACAATGGGTCATGGTTTATGTCATAAGCCGCCATGGCAGTTTTGGGGATTTTAATCTATCAATTGGAAATTTTTGCTAAGGGGCAGACAAACAGATTTCGCAAGCTAGTGCTATAAATTTGGATCTGTGAAAGTTCAGGAAAAGCAGTGAAAATAAAACCTAAGGAGGCGGCAGTGAAAAAACCTGGGTACGTTGATGTAGTTCTTTACAAAGATGCTAATTTAATGGCAAAAATGGTGACAACACTACTTCCGCACAAGGTCTACGGTCTATCCAGATTGAAAACTGTAAGAGCTGAAGAGGATAAGGACGAACAGTAAGAACACCAACGAACAGCGCAAACCCTAAAAGTAAATCTGAGATGAAAGAGGGAGGCGTGCTTACAGGTGATGAGGATCGGCGGTGGCGCACTGGAGTTCTCCGATCTTGTCATGTTGATGTGGCGGCCTGAGTTGGTGCAGCGGCTGGAGGTTGCGACGGCAGAGTACGAGCGCCCATATGGCTGAGGGGAAGAGGAAGACGAAGAAGGAAGCAGGGGGGAAATGAGAGACCCCCGTCCCTATTTATAAGGGGGCGAGTACAAGGCATGCACGGGAATCGAGGAGGCCGAGATCATCGCATGGCTATAGGGACGCCTCGATTTTCGGGGTGTTTATTAAGATAAGGATCAGTTAAGATGCTCTGGGCCCAGTACGCAGTTAAGGCGAAATGACGTCATGGTGGTTTAAGAGGATTCCAAGAGCTGACGTCATGGCGGGTTACAACAGGTGGTGCGGATTTTACAAATCAGGTGTTGACGATTGATATGAACAAGTTCAAATCAACCTGGGGCCTAACGTTGGGGATATAACTACTGGGTATGAACCGCCCAGGAGGGGCCGGGTCATACTACTAGCGATAATCCATGAAGGGGGGCGAGTCATAAGAAGCCCGTTGACAGCCCAAGACCTAGAGGCGACTTAGGGCCCAGAAGGATGAACCGCCATGAGGATAAACTTGTATTGTAAGGTAGGCTTAGTTAGTCACCGAGCCAGACACATCTATGAGCCGGCCGGGACTTTGTAAGCCGCCGGGCGTTAACCTGTGTATATAAAGGGATGACCCGGCGGCGAGTTAGGGCAGAAAAAAAAGAGATCGAGAACTAGGTCAAGCGTATTCGCTCCCTGGTAATCGAAGCCCAAGCAATAACCACCCTACACTAGATTAGGCTGTTACCTCCACCGCGAGGGGCCGAACCAGTATAAACTCTCTGTGTCCCTTGTCCCGTTTAATCCCTTCAAGCTAACTATATTGCGATGGCTCCACACCTAAGTCCTTATGCTAGGACATCTGACGTGATAATTCCACGACAGAAATGGAACCATTACTTCTTAGCAACTGCCCTAGTTATCAGAACTGATCAAGAAAGTCTGAAATATATTCAGGACCAGAAGATTACTGAGGGCATTCAACATAAACTGTTATTGTAATTGTTGGGATACAATTTCACAATTGAGTACAAAAAAGGAAAAGAAAATAAGGTAGCTGATGCTTTATCCAGGGTGAAGCACATGATTTTTGCTTTAACTGCAACTGCTGCTTCTCCTACTTGGGTCAAGGAAGTAATTAGGAGCTATCATCATGATAACAAGATCAAGGAGCTCATAGCTGAAAGTACTGTGGATAAAGCTAATAACACTGCTTATTCCTTCAAGAATGGTATATTGAGGTTTCATAAGAAAATTGTAGTTGGATCAGCTACTAATCTCAGGCAGGTGAAAGAGCAACTTACTAGAGGGTGAAGTTAATTTTCCATTGGCAGGGTCTGAAACAAGATGTTGTAACATTTGTGAAAAATTGCCCTGTTTGTCAGTTGAACAAAGTTGAGCACACTCCCTACCCTAGATTACTGGAGCCACTTCCTGTGCCAGATTTTGCTTGGGCACATGTGAGCATAGATTTTGTGGAGGGGCTACCCAAATCTGAACACAAGAATTTGATTTTGGTAGTGGTTGACAGATTTACTAAGTATGCTCATTTCATTGCTATGAAACATCCCATAACAGTACAATCTGTGGCCAGAGCATTCTCTGACAATGTGTTCATGTTACATGAAATGCCATTGGTGATAGTAACTGACAGAGACAGGGTTTTCACTAGCAATTTGTGGCAGCAATTGTTTAAGTCTCTGAAGATCAAGTTATACATAAGCACCAACTACCACCCACAAACTGATGGTCAAACAGAAAGAGTTAATGAGTGTTTGGAGAACTACTTGAGGTGTATGTGTTTCCAACAACCAAGGAAGTGGCATGGATGGTTGGCACTAGCAAAGTGGTAGTACAACACCTCTTTCCACACATCACTGAAAATGACACCTTTTCAAGCTCTGTATGGTTTCCTCCCCCAATGATAGCTGAATCAGCACTGCCAGATGCTATTTGTGAGGATAATGAAGACCTGTTACATAACAGGGAACTGGCACTGGAAGTGATCAAGCAAAACCTTCTTAAGGCCCAATCTAGAATGAAGTACTTTGCTGACAAGAAGAGAAAGGAAAGAGAATTTGCAGTGGGAGACATGGTCTATTTAAAGTTACAACCTTACAGACACACCTCTCTCATTTTGCATAGGCGTCTTAAGCTTCATTCTAAGTTTTATGGACCATTCAGTCCTGGAAAGAATTGGAAACCATGCTTATAAACTGTTGTTACCAGAGGGCTGCCAGCTACATGACACATTCCATGTAAGCCAATTGAAGAAGCATATTGGGCCAACAGGCATTCCTTCTCCTATGCTACCGCTTGTTGGTCCTGATGGCATTATTAAGGTGGAACATGAAGCAGTTCTGGAAAGGACACTCATTCCAAGGAAGCAAGGAAACATCAGCATTCATGTAGTCAGGTGGTTAGTCAAATGGACCAACCCGCAAGCGGAAGAAGCTACTTGGGAAGACTCAGCGTTCATCCAAAAAGTCTTTCCTTCTTTCAGAGCTTGAGGACAAACTCAGTTTCAATTGGGGGGTATTATCAGGCTCTATACATCCTTCCCATGTTCCCGCGTGTCGGAAGTTACTGCAGCCACAGATCTGCCATCGTGTGGCTCAGATGCGAGGATAACGGTTCACTAGTGAGTGGCATCTCCCCTTTGTCGATCTTCCATCCAAGGGCTGCTGATGCTGGCGAGTAGTTGTAGTCTCTCTGACAATGCATGTGCTCTGTTTTGCTTTACTTTTAATTTTACCAACTTGTAATGGCTATAAAGCCAGCCACGATTCGTGTGAGAAGGCATGATCCCTTGTATCGGGTGTAAACCCTAGCCGCTGGTGGCGAGTTAAACCTACTTTCCCCATTTCTAGTCAAGAAAACCCTAGTTTGGAGCCTCTGTTCTTCCCTTGAGTTGTTGTTCAGCGAGTTAAATTGCATTATTTAGAGCTCTAATCCTGACAGTCAGGCTTGGTTGGTGACAATTTGGAAAGATTTGGGATGGGTCTAGCCTCTCGAATCCAACGTGACGGACTCATCCATGCATCTCCATATCCGCCCCACATATGGACTAGGTTTGAGAGGTGCCTGACAGCCCAGACATTTGGATTGGCTTTGGAGGGTCCTTGTCAGGACCCCGACTTGGTAGATCCAGGATAAGATGGAAAAATCCTGACAGTGCAAAGATATTGACTTTGATTAAAGTCTCGGAATTGCTCTTCGACCGTGTACTCAGGATACCAATGGTACCCTGCCTCAGTCATTACCCTGACCAACATAGCAGTATGGCCGGGTACATCTAGACATCGAGTCAAACGAACCACTTGATTCTGAGGACGGGTCGCCATCTGGAACATGAAAAACACAAGACATTAAGATTCCTAGCAGAAATTGGACAGCATAACGGCTGTAAATGCTCAAAGAACTTTGAGGCATTTGACAAAGAATTGCATAGACACCCAACAACATCATATCAAGGTTCTGGTCCATCTTAGCACATATTAGGTAGTAGAACTAAACTAGGCTTGTATCCATCAAACCTATAAGGTACTACTGATTAGTAACATGTGAACCTGATAGAGAGAAGAGATCCTAATTCCTTAACCCCCGGTGGAAGAATAGATTGACTCAGATCAGAATGTCATGAGATAGAGGAGTAAAAAGAGCCTTACGTTCCATCCCACAATCAATTCCCCTACATATAACTAAAGCATTTCTAGACTCAACATCGACCAGTTTGGCTTGGAGAACCTACAGGCAGTCCGGCTCTGATGCCAACGCTGTCAGGACCCCGACTCGATGCCACATCGATCTAGCATGTAACACCTCATATCACTTTGCAGCCTCACGCACGGTATTCCCACGGGTGTCGTCTTACCTTTGCCCGGGACCGTTTGCGCCTTTTGGCACACGTATATGATAGTGTTGCTAGCATCCATATGGTAAAAAGCCCGGGCTGACATGGCTAGTCGTAAACCCAAAGTGGCACAGACTTACAGGGACAGGCATCCATGACCCAGCATTGAACGTGTCGGTCATCAGCAAGTGAATCCGGGCTGTAGCACTGGGCTAGCAGGACTCCGGTAAACCGGGCTGTAGCGGGCTAACAGGACTCCGGTATTCATCGCATGACATTTCCCCGAAGGGACAGACACAGGAACGAAGAAGGACACATGCCGGCCAGCCTAAGTGTTCCGGAGCAGTAGCAAGCTACCAAGGCTCAGTGGGAACACTAGGAGACATTTCCCGGTAAGAGAGGCTACTAAGAATAAACAACTAGATAGTCAGATCCCACACATACCAAGCATTTCAATCATACACACAATATGCTCGATATGTGCAAATACAACAAGGCATCACAACATGACTCTACAACACAAGTACTTTATTTAAGGCTCAGAGAGCCATACATATCATACACACAAGTACGGGTCACACGACCCAGCATTCAAGTCATACAGACATACAAGCCAACAGCGGAAGTAACTTGTCTGAGTACAGACAACTAGTAAAATAAAAGAGGCTTGGGAAAGCCTGGCTATACTACGTGGTCCTTCACAAGCTCAGGATCACCACCTGGGCCTCGGTCTACTCATCGATGTCAACGTCTACGAAGAACCCATCAGAAGGGGTTGCAGCGTCTTCTGAAAAATGTAAATTAAAGCAACATGAGTACAAAGGTACTCAGCAAGACTTACATCAGATCCTACATACATGCACATTATCAAGAAGGGTTGGTGGGGTTATTGCAGCAAGCCAGCTTTGACTCTTGGCTAAGCTATCCTACGATACACCAACTTGAAATGGTTTTGCGCACACGAGTCCACTACTCACCACTTCAATACACCACCGAGGATCCACCTCCGTCATCCTACGGAAGAGCCATCCTCGGCACTCACGCTTATCTTGAGATTTTTAGTAGTATCCATTTACTTGTCTATGAACTGTATAGGCAACCAAGTAGTCCTTTACCGCGGACGCGGCTATTCGAATAGATAATGTTAACCCTGCAGGGGTGTACTTCTTCATACATGTTTCCACCACTTAGCGTCTGCACACGACATGTGCTCGGCAGACTTCAAGCGAAAGCCGACGTGGGTGTAGACCACGACCTACCTAAACACCTAAGTCTCTAGTCCAGGTTTATCGCCTATCCAGGTTCCATCCGCAGGGAGTCCGGCCGAGGTTTCCCATACGGCCCCGAACGATGTGTACAGGGTTCCCGAGACACCTAACGGGTATCCGGTACACCGTGCCACGTACCTACCGCATCACAGCCCACCCCTACGGTCAGCGCTGTCCACGGCCTCCAGTAGGCTACAAACACCAGAAACTACTTGCAACTCCTGGACAGAGGACTAGGGTGAATAAGAAGTCGAGCGGGGTCATATTTCAGGGCCCAATGCATGGTAGTAGCTGTATCTTAAATCACACATACAGATCTCAGTGCTTAAGGTCGGCTTCAATGAAACAACCCACCATGTACTCCTACATGGCCTTTCATCGATACCTTTACCAAATCGTGTTCACCACATCACTCTCATTACCGGCATGATCATTTCACTCTAGCCCATCACCCAGATGAACCAGACCTGACACGACTCTAAGCATAGCAGGCATAGCAAGGTAGGAACAACACATACATATGGCTCAAACAACTCCTACACATGCTAGTGGGTTTCATCTAGTTACTGTGGCAATGACAGGTCATGCAGAGGAAATGGGTTCAACTACCGTAGCACACAGCAGTTTGAAACGCGTTGTCTTAATGCAGTAAAAGAGAGCAGGAGCGAGAACATGGGATTGTATCGATATGATCAAATGGTTGGTTGCTTGCCTGATGGGTCGATGCACTGATATTGTTCTTCGTTAGGGTAATCGTGGTACTCCTCGGAGGCAGAACCTGCCGCAAAGAGCACCGATACACAACATTACCAAACAATATGCAACAATATGATGCATGCATGAAACATGGCAATATGAGTGTGTTGGGCTAATGCAACTAAAACCAGATGGGTTTGAACCATTTTGAATCAAAGATTCAAGTTTCAAACTCATACATGGCCCTTATAAGTGATTTATCTAGTTCTTCTCTAAACATCAGGTTAGCTTGCTTAAACATGCATGAAACCAGTACAGATGGATAGATTGGATTTTTCTGATCATTTTTCATATATAAAACTTTGCATTTGGAGTTACAGATGATTTACTATGATTTTTTGAAGTTTGGGGTATTTTCTGGAATTTATAAATCATTCTGGATTTATTTTAATTCCAGAAAAGGATTACTGCATCAGCATGATGTCATGCTGACCTCAGCAGGTCAACAGGCCGGTCCAGGTCAAACTGACCAGTGGGTCCCGCATGTCAGTAGTTAATTAAACTAACTTAATTTAGTTTAAACTAATCTGGGTTAATTAGCAGAGGGGGCCCCACTTGTCATAGACTCAGGGGAGTCAAACTGGACCCACCCTAGTCAAAGTCAAAGTCAACCACGCCGGCGTCTAGCCGCCGGCGAGGCCGAACGCGGCGGCGGAAGTGATTTTGTGCATTCCGGCGACCAAAAGGGCGGCGGAGGGCATCTACGCGTAGCTGAGACCGAGCCGCGGCTATTGGTGGTGGTGGTTGAGCTCGGGGTGGCCGGAGACGTCGCCGGCGACGACTTTGGCGGTCGCCGGAGTCGGGTGAAGATGGATCCGACGCTACGGGGCACGGCGAGGCCCGTGGTGAAGTGCGTTGGGCCCCTGGGGACACGGTGAGTGTGTTAGACAAGGTGGGGTGGCCGGTGGTTAGCCGGAGACACGTCGGCGACGAGCTCCGTGGCGGCGCGTGCGGTGAACTTCGTGTGCTCGCGGTGGTGCACGAGAGCGAGAAAGGGAAGGGGGAGGAGGTAGCCAAGCTCACGGCGATCTCGAGGGAGCAGGCGACGCGGTCGGGGACGAGCTGGTGCGGCGGCGACGGCGAAGGGGATCTCCGGCGATGGCGGTTCGGTCGAGGTCAGTGCGGTGGCTTCGGGGCACGCGAGCGCTCGGGGCTCGGCTAGCTCAAAGGAGTAGAGGGTGGCGAAGCTCCTGGACACGGTGGCGCAGCGCGAGGTTAACGGAGAGCGCGACTACGGCGAGGGTGCGGCGGCGGTGGCGTCGGCCATGGCGTGGGAGAGAGAGGGAGAGGAGCTGGGGCTGAATGAGAGTGTCTAGGGGGTTCGGGGCACGACATGGAGCTCATCCAAGGTCACAGGGGGGCGAGAGGGGGAAGCAGGGCGACGGGCAGCTGCGTGGCGCACGCTGCGGCCGCCGTCGAGCACCTGCCTGCCTGCCTGGCCAAGCCAAGCAGCTCGCTGGAGCGGTGGCTGGGCTGGGCCGGCAGGTGGGCCTCTGGGTGGCGCCAGGTAAGTCTTTCCCCTTTTTTTCTGTTTCTGTTTTTATTCTGTAAGTTTGTTGAATTTCTAAAAATACCTAGGCAACTCCAAAATTCACCAAACTGCATCTGGTCCTTAGTTGGAATATTTCCAGCAAGGAACATTTTAGTTTGGGTTTATTTGAGCATTAAAATATTTTTATAAATTTTAAATGCCCAAATTCAAATACTTATGATTTAATTCAAAGACCTTAGGATGACCTAGAAAGTTGTGCATCACTTTTGGCAGAGGTTCTGAACCAAGACAAAAATGATGGACATTTTAGAAGGCCATTTCAGGTTCATTGAAAATATTTTTAGTAAACCCTAGTTGGTTTCAGAGGGGGCTGGGGGTTCTGTCATCCCCATTTCAAGTTTCTGTTGAGAAAAATAGACATGATGCAACACTCTAATGCATGAACTAGCTAGGGTGTGACAACTCACCCCCACTCAAAAGAATCTTGTCCCGAGATTTAGGTTCCTCCGGAAAGAAGGCAGGATACTCAAGTCGAAGACGATCCTCCCTTTCCCAAGTTGCTTCCTTCTCAGAATGGTGCGACCATTGAACCTTGAGAAACTTGATATTATGACGTCGAGTGGTACGCTCGGCTTGATCGAGGATACGAACAGGGTACTCTCGATACGTGAGGTTATCTTGAAGATCAAGTGTTTCGTGGTCCACTCCACGGATAGGATCCGAGAAGCAACGCCTGAGTTGAGAAACGTGGAAGACGTCGTGGACTCTGGAGAGATGCGGAGGTAGTTCCAATTGGTAGGCAACTTCTCCTCGTTTAGCGAGAATGCGAAAAGGTCCAATGTAATGAGGAGCCAATTTGCCTTTGATACCGAAACGATGGGTTCCCTTCAGAGGAGTAACCCGAAGATAAGCTTTCTCGTCAACCTCAAAAGTCATAGCCTTATGTTTTCGGTCGTATTGACTCTTTTGACGAGATTGAGCTGTTTTCAACTTTTCACGAACAATGCGAACTTGCTCTTCTGCTTCCTGGATCATGTCCGGGCCAAAGAATTGTCTTTCCCCGGTTTCTGACCAGTTAAGAGGCGTTCGACACCTTCGTCCATAGAGAACTTCAAAAGGGGCTTTACCCAAACTAGATTGATAGTTGTTGTTATAAGCAAATTCGGCAAATGGAAGGCATTTCTCCCAATCCATTCCGAATGAGATAACAGAAGCTCGAAGCATGTCTTCTAGAATCTGGTTGACACGTTCTACTTGACCACTTGATTGAGGGTGAAAGGCAGTGCTAAAAGAAAGGTGGGTTCCCATAGCATTTTGGAAACTTTCCCAAAATCGAGAGGTGAAGAGACTTCCTCGATCCAAGTTAATTTCCAAGGGAACACCATGGAGAGACACTATTCGGGAGATGTACAAGTCTGCTAACTGACTAGCAGTTATACTCTCACGAACAGGTAAGAAATGGGCCACTTTAGAAAGACGATCGACAACGACGAAGATAGCGTTATTCCCTCTCTTGGTCCTGGGAAAACCGGTAATGAAATCCATACCAATTTTGTCCCATTTCCATTCAGGAATAGCTAAGGGTTGAAGGGTGCCAGCAGGCCGTTGATGCTCTGCTTTTACACGACGACAGACGTCGCAGCTAGCAACAAACTGAGCAATGTCTCTCTTCATCCTAGTCCACCAGAACCTCTGGCGTAGGTCCTGATACATCTTAGTACTACCGGGATGAATGGTGAGAGGAGATTCATGAGCCTCCTTAAGGATCAACTGCCGTAGATGCTGGTTCTTGGGAACCACTAAACGGTTCTCAAAGTACACAACACCATGACCATTTGTGGAGAAACACCTAGCACCTCCGCTAGCAATGTTCTCCCTGATCCTAGATATCCCTTTATCTCGCTTTTGGGCAGCAATAATTTGATCCGTAAGAGTAGGTTTCGCCACCAAGGTGGAAAGAAAGCCTTGAGGAACAATGTGAAGGTTAAGCTTCCGAAATTCCTCATGGAGAAGCGGTTGACTTTGTTGTAACATCAGATTGTTACAATAAGATTTACGACTTAGTGCATCAGCCATGACGTTGGCTTTTCCTGGGGTGTAAGTTATCCCTAAGTCGAAATCTGTGATCAACTCAACCCAACGTCTTTGCCTGAGATTCAGATCCGGTTGGGTGAAGATGTACTTCAGACTTTGGTGATCGGTGAAGATTTCGCAATGATTACCGAGGAGGTAATGTCGCCAGGTTTTAAGTGCATAGACTACAGCTGCAAGCTCTAGATCATGAGTAGGATAATTCTCCTCATGTGGGTGCAATTGCCGTGAAGCGTAAGCAATTACGTGACGATCCTGCATGAGAATGCAACCTAGTCCTTGTCGCGAGGCGTCGCAATAGATAACAAAGTCCTTAGAGAAATCTGGTGGTACCAATACGGGAGCAGATGTCAGGCGTCTTTTCAGTTCCTGAAAGCTGTGCTCACATTGTGGAGTCCACTCGAACTTTTTATCTTTCTTGAGGAGTTCAGTTAGAGGTTTGGCAACTTTGGAGAAGTTCTCGACAAAGCGGCGACAATAGCTCGCTAAGCCAAGGAAACTCCGAACTTGCTTGACCGATTCAGGTGGAGTCCAATTAAGGACGGCTTGAACTCGCTCGGGATTAACAGCAATACCTTTACCGGAAATTACATGCCCTAGATAGGTCACTTCAGGCAACCAAAATTCGCATTTGGAGAACTTGGCATAAAGGCGATGCTCTCGAAGTTTCTTCAACACTAGCCTTAGATGTTCGGCATGTTCTTCCTCGTTCTTGGAGTAGATGAGTATATCATCGAGGTAAACCACGACGAATTTATCCAAATACTCCATGAAGATTGAGTTCATTAACCGAGAAAAGGTGGCTGGGGCGTTGGTTAAACCGAAGGACATGACGGTGTACTCGTATTGGCCATAGCGAGTAACAAAAGCCGTTTTAGGAATGTCCCCGTTCCGGATTTTGATTTGATGGTAGCCCAACCTCAAATCCATTTTGGAGAAGATTGAGGATCCAGCGAGCTGATCATACAGGTCGTTGATCCTGGGGAGCGGATACTTGTTCTTGATTGTGACCAAATTGACAGGTCGATAATCTACAACCATCCGGTCTGTACCATCCTTCTTCTTAACGAAGAGGACGGGGCAAGCCCATGGAGATGAACTAGGTCGGATGAAACCCTTCTTCAAGGACTCATCGAGTTGTTTCTTAAGTTCGGCTAGTTCAAAAGGTGCCATCTTATAGGGTCTTCTGGAAATTGGGACAGTTCCTGGAATGAGATCTATCACGAACTCAACATCTCTGTCAGGTGGAACACCTGGCAATTCTTCTGGGAAGACATCCGGAAAGTCACGGACTACCGGAACGTCTTCGAGGTCTGGCAACGGACTGGCGTTAAGAGAATATAGCTGTCGCTTAGCTACTCGGGTCAAGACATTGACTATCTTTCCCGAAGGATGTGTGAGTTGAACAGTCCTAGAGAAACAATCAATTTAGCATGATGGGCTGACATCCAGTCCATGCCCAAAATGATATTAATATCCGAAGATTTGAGAGCTATCAAAGATGCGAGAAAAACAAGTCTGTCGACTTGGATTTCATTCCCATGGCTTACTCTAGAAGTTTGCCATTTGGATCCCGGGGTTTGAATTACCATGGGGGTAGGCATCTCACCGAATGTGGTGTTATGCAGACGAGCATAGCTCTCGGATATAAATGAATGAGATGCTCCTGTATCGAAAAGAACAGATGCCGGGTGGCAATTAACAAGGAGCGTACCGAGAACGACGTTGGGATCCTCTTGAGCTTCCTCAGCAGAGATACAGTTGACATGGCCACGTGCAGCGGTGGCCGGCTTGGCGTAGAACACTTTCCCTGTCGGCTTGCCACGGCCAACAGCTTTTCCAGATTGGTTGGGGTTGGTCTGGGGACACTCACGCAGGTAGTGGCCCGATTCCCCACATTTAAAGCAAGTCACAGAGCTGGTACATGGAGGAGCACTGTTGGTTGGACCACCATAGGGCTTGGCTGGTGCAAACTGTTGAGCGGGGCGAGGCGCCTGAAAGGATGGCCTCGGTGTGAACCTGGGTGGCAGGGCAGTGTTAGACACCCACACGCGGCGCTTCTGAGGGCCAGCACCGGATTAGGAACCCATGTCACGGCCATGCTTGCGTGTTGCTTCATAATCGGTCTGACCAGACTCAGCACTGATGGCTTTGTTAACAAGCTTCTGAAAAGATGTGCACTCATGCAGACGGAGGTCGCGGCGAAGCTCGGGACTAAGTCCCTTGCGAAACCTTGCTTGCTTCTTGGCATCAGTAGAGACTTCCTCAGTTGCATATCGTGCTAGGTTACCGAACTCCCTGCTGTATGCATTCACAGAGAGTCGGCCTTGAGTGAAACTGCAGAACTCCTCACGTTTACGGTCCATGAGACCCTCCGGAATGTGATGTTCACGGAAAGCCTCGCTGGATTCAGCCCAAGTAGTGACATGGCCCGCTGGGCACATAGCTCCATAGTTCTCCCACCATAGACTGGCGGGGCCTTCAAGATGATATGCAGAAAAGGTGACCTTGTCAGCCTCAGCTACTAGCGCAGAACGCAGTTTGTGAGTAATACTGCGAAGCCAGTCATCGGCGTCGAGAGGCTCGACGGAGTGGTGGAAAGTGGGTGGATGTAACTTGATGAAATCACTGAGTGACACCAAGTTATTCCTCTGATGGTGTGCTGTGTTTTGCTCGATGCGCTCCAACAAACGGTTAGTCTCCCGCTTGTTTCTCTCGGCTTCCAGCATAACTTCGGCCAGAGAGGGAGGGTGAGGCAGGTTTGTTCCCCCAACTCTGCTGCCTTCGGCCTGCTCTGGGGGAGCAGGGTTGGTGCGGGTGTTAACCATCCTAGGAAAAGAAAACAATGGTTTAGTCCAGGATGATAGGATTCTGACATAGAAATGTAGAATGTAATGGATAACTTGGAATGTAAGATGATCATCCGTATGACATGGTAGATACAGAAACTGCTTCTTTTATTCCATCGTCATACACACCATACAAGGTTTAGTACAGAACCAAACAAAGTACTGCTACGGTGAAATTAGGATTACATCTCATCGGAGGCATTCCGAGCTCCTATACATTATTTTTCTACACCTCCGGAAGGCGGTACAAGCTAAGGCATATCCCACGAGTCACGCAGGACGGTGGACGATACAGCTAGTACGATACTAGTGATACTACTACTAACTCAGACAGCTCCGTAGTAGTCTTCATAGAAGTCACCTCCATAGCCTGGAAGCTCAACGTGATCATCCGGAAACAGTCGGTCCCGTGGAGCTTGTGGACCATAAGGGCTAGGATGAGGTCTTGGACCAATAAATGGTGGCCTACGGGGACCACGAGGTGGGGTGATGCCTCCTACATCACGCCAATCCATCACGTCTGGCAGAGCAGATCTCACAGGATAGAGATCTCGCATATCCATGTATCCAGCTTGCACAGCCGGTGCAAACCGAGTCAAAGTGGCCCAATGATCAGCACGGGTATTGAAAAGCTCTAGTCTCAAGGCCCGATTTTCACGGTCCTTGTCTTCAAGCAACTGTGCAGTGGTGCGGGTCCGTGAATCCTCCTGAGTGGAGTCAGCATAGATAGCCTGGAGATAACCTTGTGCTCCTGGAAGTGATGCTGGCATATACCGGAAGTCAGAGTCCCGAAATAGGCCAGTCCTGACTCGCATGATGGTCATCATAGAGTAGGCAGCATCCTGCACAGCCATCTCAATAGTAACCCCGAGTCCATAGGAGCAGTGGAGGGGCTCGGTAGATCCAGGATAAGATGGAAATATCCTGACAGTGCAAAGATATTGACTTTGATTAAAGTCTCGGAATTGCTCTTCGACCGTGTACTCAGGATACCAACGGTACCCTGCCTCAGTCATTACCCTGACCAACATAGCAGTATGGCCGGGTACATCTAGACATCGAGTCAAACGAACCACTTGATTCTGAGGACGGGTCGCCATCTGGAACATGATAAACACAAGACATTAAGATTCCTAGCAGAAATTGGACAGCATAACGGCTGTAAATGCTCAAAAGGATTTTGAGGCATTTGACAAAGAATTGCATAGACACCCAACAACATCATATCAAGGTTCTGGGTCCATCTTAGCACATATTAGGTAGTAGAACTGAACTAGGCTTGTATCCATCAAACCTATAAGGTACTACTGATTAGTAACACGTGAACCTGATAGAGAGAAGAGATCCTAATTCCTTAACCCCCGGTGGAAGAATAGACTGACTCAGATCAGAATGTCATGAGATAGAGGAGTAAAAAGAGCCTTACGTTCCATCCCACAATCAATTCCCCTACATATAACTAAAGAATTTCTAGACTCAACATCGACCAGTTTGGCTTGGAGAACCTACAGGCAGTCCGGCTCTGATGCCAACGCTGTCAGGACCCCGACTCGATGCCACATCGATCTAGCATGTAACACCTCATATCACTTTGCGGCCTCACGCACGGTATTCCCACGGGTGTCGTCTTACCTTTGCCCGGGACCGTTTGCGCCTTTTGGCACACGTATATGATAGTGTCGCTAGCATCCATATGGTAAAGAGCCCGGGCTGACATGGCTAGTCGTAAACCCAAAGTGGCACAGACTTACAGGGACAGGCATCCATGACCCAGCATCGAACGTGTCGGTCATCAGCAAGTGAATCCGGGCTGTAGCACTGGGCTAGCAGGACTCCGGTAAACCGGGCTGTAGCGGGCTAACAGGACTCCGGTATCCATCGCGTGACATTTCCCCGAAGGGACAGACACAGGAACGAAGAAGGACACATGCCGGCCAGCCTAAGTGTTCCGGAGCAGTAGCAAGCTACCAAGGCTCAGTGGAACACTAGGAGACATTTCCCGGTAAGAGAGGCTACTAAGAATAAACAACTAGATAGTCAGATCCCACACATACCAAGCATTTCAATCATACACACAATATGCTCGATATGTGCAAATACAACAAGGCATCACAACATGACTCTACAACACAAGTACTTTATTTAAGGCTCAGAGAGCCATACATAGCATACACACAAGTACGGGTCACACGACCCAGCATTCAAGTCATACAGACATACAAGCCAACAGCGGAAGTAACTTGTCTGAGTACAGACAACTAGTAAAATAAAAGAGGCTTGGGAAAGCCTGGCTATACTACGTGGTCCTTCACAAGCTCAGGATCACCACCTGGGCCTCGGTCTACTCATCGATGTCAACGTCTACGAAGAACCCATCAGAAGGGGTTGCAGCGTCTTCTGAAAAATGTAAATTAAAGCAACATGAGTACAAAGGTACTCAGCAAGACTTACATCAGATCCTACATACATGCACATTATCAAGAAGGGTTGGTGGGGTTATTGCAGCAAGCCAGCTTTGACTCTTGGCTAAGCTATCCTACGATACACCAACTTGAAATGGTTTTGCGCACACGAGTCCACTACTCACCACTTCAATACACCACCGAGGATCCACCTCCGTCATCCTACGGAAGAGCCATCCTCGGCACTCACGCTTATCTTGAGATTTTTAGTAGTATCCATTTACTTGTCTATGAACTGTATAGGCAACCAAGTAGTCCTTTACCGCGGACGCGGCTATTCGAATAGATAATGTTAACCCTGCAGGGGTGTACTTCTTCATACATGTTTCCACCACTTAGCGTCTGCACACGACATGTGCTCGGCAGACTTCAAGCGAAAGCCGACGTGGGTGTAGACCACGACCTACCTAAACACCTAAGTCTCTAGTCCAGGTTTATCGCCTATCCAGGTTCCATCCGCAGGGAGTCCGGCCGAGGTTTCCCATACGGCCCCGAACGATGTGTACAGGGTTCCCGAGATACCTAACGGGTATCCGGTACACCGTGCCACGTACCTACCGCATCACAGCCCACCCCTACGGTCAGCGCTGTCCACGGCCTCCAGTAGGCTACAAACACCAGAAACTACTTGCAACTCCTGGACAGAGGACTAGGGTGAATAAGAAGTCGAGCGGGGTCATATTTCAGGGCCCAATGCATGGTAGTAGCTGTATCTTAAATCACACATACAGATCTCAGTGCTTAAGGTCGGCTTCAATGAAACAACCCACCATGTACTCCTACATGGCCTTTCATCGATACCTTTACCAAACCGTGTTCACCACATCACTCTCATTACCGGCACGATCATTTCACTCTAGCCCATCACCCAGATGAACCAGACCTGACACGACTCTAAGCATAGCAGGCATAGCAAGGTAGGAACAACACATACATATGGCTCAAACAACTCCTACACATGCTAGTGGGTTTCATCTAGTTACTGTGGCAATGACAGGTCATGCAGAGGAAATGGGTTCAACTACCGTAGCACACAGCAGTTTGAAACGCGTTGTCTTAATGCAGTAAAAGAGAGCAGGAGCGAGAACATGGGATTGTATCGATATGATCAAATGGTTGGTTGCTTGCCTGGTGGGTCGATGCACTGATATTGTTCTTCGTTAGGGTAATCGTGGTACTCCTCGGAGGCAGAACCTGCCGCAAAGAGCACCGATACACAACATTACCAAACAATATGCAACAATATGATGCATGCATGAAACATGGCAATATGAGTGTGTTGGGCTAATGCAACTAAAACCAGATGGGTTTGAACCATTTTGAATCAAAGATTCAAGTTTCAAACTCATACATGGCCCTTATAAGTGCTTTATCTAGTTCTGCTCTAAACATCAGGTTAGCTTGCTTAAACATGCATGAAACCAGTACAGATGGATAGATTGGATTTTTCTGATCATTTTTCATATATAAAACTTTGCATTTGGAGTTATGGTTAATTTACTATGATTTTTTGAAGTTTGGGGTATTTTCTGGAATTTATAAATCATTCTGGATTTATTTTAATTCCAGAAAAGGATTACTGCGTCAGCATGATGTCATGCTGACCTCAGCAAGTCAACAGGCCGGTCCAGGTCAAACTGACCAGTGGGTCCCGCATGTCAGTAGTTAATTAAACTAACTTAATTTAGTTTAAACTAATCTGGGTTAATTAGCAGAGGGGGCCCCACTTGTCATAGACTCAGGGAAGTCAAACTGGGCCCACCCTGGTCAAGGTCAAAGTCAAACACGCCGGCGTCTAGCCGCCGGCGAGGCCGAACGCGGCGGCGGAAGTGATTTTGTGCATTCCGGCGACCAAAAGGGCGGCGGAGGGCATCTACGCGTAGCTGAGACCGAGCCGCGGCTACTGGTGGTGGTGGTTGAGCTCGGGGTGGCCGGAGACGTCGCCGGCGACGACTTTGGCGGTCGCCGGAGTCGGGTGAAGATGGATCCGACGCTACGGGGCACGGCGAGGCCCGTGGTGAAGTGCGTTGGGCCCCTGGGGACACGGTGAGTGTGTTAGACAAGGTGGGGTGGCCGGTGGTTAGCCGGAGACACGTCGGCGACGAGCTCCGTGGCGGCGCGTGCGGTGAACTTCGTGTGCTCGCGGTGGTGCACGAGAGCAAGAAAAGGAAGGGGGAGGAGGTAGCCAAGCTCACGGCGATCTCGAGGGAGCAGGCGACGCGGTCGGGGACGAGCAGGTGCGGCGGCGACGGCGAAGGGGATCTCCGGCGATGGCGGTTCGGTCGAGGTCAGTGCGGTGGCTTCGGGGCACGCGAGCGCTCGGGGCTCGGCTAGCTCGAAGGAGTAGAGGGTGGCGAAGCTCCTGGACACGGTGGCGCAGCGCGAGGTTGACGGAGAGCGCGACTACGGCGAGGGTGCGGCGGCGGTGGCGTCGGCCATGGCGTGGGAGAGCGAGGGAGAGGAGCTGGGGCTGAATGAGAGTGTCTAGGGGGTTCGGGGCACGACGTGGAGCTCATCCAAGGTCACAGGGGGGCGAGAGGGGGAAGCAGGGCGACGGGCAGCTGCGTGGCGCACGCTGCGGCCGCCGTCGAGCACCTGCCTGCCTGCCTGGCCAAGCCAAGCAGCTCGCTGGAGCGGTGGCTGGGCTGGGCCGGCAGGTGGGCCTCTAGGTGGCGCCAGGTAAGTCTTTCCCCTTTTTTTCTGTTTCTGTTTTTATTCTGTAAGTTTGTTGAATTTCTAAAAATACCTAGGCAACTCCAAAATTCACCAAACTGCATGTGGTCCTTAGTTGGAATATTTCCAGCAAGGAACATTTTAGTTTGGGTTTATTTGAGCATTAAAATATTTTTATAAATTTTAAATGCCCAAATTCAAATACTTATGATTTAATTCAAAAACCTTAGGATGACCTAGAAAGTTGTGCATCACTTTTGGCAGAGGTTCTGAACCAAGACAAAAATAATGGACATTTTAGAAGGCCATTTCAAATTCATTGAAAATGTTTTTAGTAAACCCTAGTTAGTTTCAGAGGGGGCTAGGGGTTCTGTCATCCCCATTTCAAATTTCTGTTGAGAAAAATAGACATGATGCAACACTCTAATGCATGAACTAGCTAGGGTGTGACAGTCCTATTGGGTGGCATTTTCCAGTCCAGACGATGACCAAGTTGTCCGCCTGGACGTCTAGGAGGGTTTGAGAGTCCGGTTGTAGATGCTCTAACCAAACATACACTTTCCACAAGATTTCAAACTCATCTAAAAGTTGGCTGAAGCATTTCAAATGAAAAAAATGACAGTTTTTCGTCATTGATAGCTGAGATACTACTAGTTACATATAGCTCGCCAGTATACAGCAACGCTTAATACGCATGGAGGAAAACTAGAAACAAAAGCATCAAAGATGGATGGTCACTGCTCCAAGCTCTCAAAACATGAGCAAAGCTGGGCACATGGTTACCAATCCATACTGTGGAAAGCCTAGGAAAACACCAAGCGAGGACCCCAGAACTACTAACAAGCTGCACAGTAGGCAAGGCACTTTGGGGCGATTTCAATGGTAGCACTATGTTCTGGTTATTTCACACACATACGTGCTAGGGAGGGAGCCTTGAAGCACATTCCAGTTATCCCTGCTAAAATGTCGGAAAATTGTATCAGCGCATTGTCACAAAAACCAACAGTGTCCAGCAGGTTTGGTACCATTATGTTCTGGTCATTTTGCACACATGCATGCAGGGGAGCCTTCAGCACATTCCAGTTATCCCTCCTAAAATGTCAGAAAATTGCATCAGCGCATTGTCACAAAACCAACAGGATCTAGCAACATGTCAGCATCAGCATAGTGATCAGACATAGTGTGATCAGACGAATTTGCAGGTATCCTACTTCTGCTTGCTCGTAGACATATTGCAGTTTTGAGATAAACAAGGACTTGCAGATAACTTGTCACAACAGATTTACACATGAGCTAAAGTGCATACTATCTACCCCCTCCGTTCCATAATGTAATGCATATAGAATTTTTGAAAAGTCAAACCTCACAAACCAAAGGAGAAAAACATTTACACCTAGAATGCCAACCATATATCATTAGATCCATCATAAGATACAGTTTCATATTTTATATATTTGGTATTGTAGATATAAATAGCTTTCTCTATAAACTTGGTCAAAGTTTGACTTTTCAAAAAATCTATACGCGCTACATCACGGAAGGGGGAGTATATTCCAGAGAGTTCATTAATTACATCAACAGAACAGAGGCAGAATGCTTCTTTGATGATTCACCACGACTATATTAACATTAATTGTACCTCTGTTTCCACAATTTTAGTTTCAATAGCTGGCCGATAAGTTTCATGTTCAAATCAAGTATCTGTAACTGTAAGTGGATACTTTTCAGATGTGCATCAGTTCATGACTTCGCTGCAGATAAGTATCGTACTATGAAAGTTTTACTGTGGTATAAGATCCATGTTTTTTAAACTGGAAATATCACTATATGTGAGGTTCTAGATATTATTATTTCCTGCAATGGATCATTTATGTTCCCCACCATACTTACAAACCTTTCAAATGCATATAATTTTTCTAAGGGTCCAAATGGATGTCACAGGAATGAGCATGTTACCTCCATATCGATGTCGCTATCCTTCGAGGTTTCACCTGCCAAAATAAAAGAGACCATGATTTTGATTGTCAAGCGTTAAATCGGAGACATGGCTCCAGAATTGTGGTCATGGACTCGTTACTGTCAAAGACTAGACATTGACCATAGAAAGATTAATGTTGGTGAATATTTCTGACACCAGCAAAACGGAGGAATCAACATCAGCATCTCAAGTACAATTCTCTCGATACATTTTTAGTAACTCCGATGATCAAACTTGAACCAACTATTAAGGATCTAGGTAACTTGCAAGTAACTATCAATTTGTCATATACGGCATAATTTCTGGTGCAGAAGGATCTTTTCATGCAACATATTAGGAGCAATGGTTTGGTTAGCTAGAGTGGCAAAACAAAACATGGGAAGTACTGGCTTCTTGAGACGCACTGAACACTGTTGGACAGGATGATAAAACTAACCAAACATGTCACCATGTACCCCTGGCCTCGAGCACGATACACAAGACAACATCGCCGGAGGGGCCATGCCGGGAGCACGATAGGCAAGACATGCCGGTGAGAACTTTTGAGTCTGAAACCCCAAACGCCAGGGAGGGACCCTGTCTGGGAGTGTGGCGGCTATGGGCTGCCCTAGGTCAGTCCAACCGCCCCTAGAGCCTTGAGGATCGTTGCCCTCCAACACGAAGAAAAAGGAAGCAAGAACGTCAGAGAGATGTAAAAAGTAGGGTAAAAAGTAGTAGATGAGTTTGCAATGTGTTGTTATCCAACCGGCTATCACCTCTCATCTATATATGACACGGCTGGATTTCCCACACAAAAAAATGGCTCCAGTTCCTGTCCAAAGAGCCAAAATTTGACCTAACTCGGAATCGCCCGTGGGTGTCCACCCCAAATTTGGCCACTGTCCGGCCATCTCTAGGTCTGCGGACAGCATCATGATTTTCCAGCTCCAGAACTCACATATGACCTCGGATGGAGATGGCCCCAAAAGTAAATTTATCCGTTTCGATGAGATGAACTTTCATGTTGAACGTTTTTTTATTCGAGATCATATTGAGGGCGTTTTGACTCTTTTTAACTGCTGAATCTGAAAAGGCATGATGTTTTGGCCGGACATTGCCGGGACTGTCCGGCCACTGCCTGGGTACAGACGGTCAGTCCGGCCTGAATTTCGTCGGACAGTCCGGCCATCTTCAGATCCTGCTGCTGCAGAGCAACAGTGTACTGTTTTGGCTGCCCAAATCTGGTGGCAACACATGCCTCCCTGTTTATTGGCAATGCTAGCGTGCCAAAAAGTAACTTGCACTGTTTTTGTTCTAAGGACGATGTCAACACCCCATCAGCCATTTTTATGTGCTTAGGGTGATAAATCTATATTAGCCATGTTTATGCTTAGGGCAATAATTATATATCGGCCATTGCCTGTTTAGGTTTCTAAATTTTGCTTACATCATACCCTGGAGCTGATTACCACCAATCGTCTTTAAAGAGATGGGCACATACCCGTTCCTCGTAGCACTAAGGAAGCCAAACTGCGAGAGGTTGCGTCCCATTAAGCACGTAGCATCAAGATGATTCCAATCCACCGATGCATCGGCCAAAGCAACACAAGCCGAATTATCCGCGCGAATGACTTCTGCTTCATCATCGACCCATTGTATTAAGAATTGATGCATGGTACATGGCACGCATTGATTGGCGACCCAATCGCGGCCTAATATAATATTGTAGTTACTTTGCACCTCGCGACAAAGAATGTGGTGTTCAAAGTTTTGCTTCCAGTGGTGAGTTCCATGCACATTACACCTTTGGCCTCTATCATTTCTTTGCCCTCAAAACAATTAAGCACCGCATTGGTCTTCATCAACGCATCATCATGCAATCCCAATTCTTGAAGACCGAATAAGGCATAAGATTAACCAAAGCACCACCATCAACAAGCATCCTAGCAACCAGCAGTCCATTCATATGACCTTTTAGGTACAATGGCATCAAGTGTTTCACCGGTTCTTTTGGCTTCTCAAAGATGGCATTCTTAGGACCAAAATTCAGCTGGGCCACCTCACCTTCATTATAGCATGAAATTCGGCGGCGAAATATTAATATCCATATGCTCCCGAAATGGCATAGATTCATAATCCACCATCTCATCTTCATCTCCCATTGTGTATATTGGCTTTTAAATCTCTTCAAGTGAAGGGGGGGTAATAGGTAGCATGGGCGATGTAATAGGGGTCGCATCCTCCTCCTTTGATGGTGTAGGTGCCGCTGTAATTAATATGGAAGCTGTTGCGTTATCTATTTTTTTAGGCCTCAACACGTCTGCAGATGCCATGGGCCAAATTTTACCGAATGATCCGTCCCTTTGCTTCTCCACTTCGTGCTCCCCCTTCTCGTGGTTCCTCATTCACTGCAATATCCTTTTCATAGGCTTACTTAAGCCGGGAGGGCACCACTTAGGTTGGGTATATTTGGGATCCCCATGTTTGGCCTTGCTTGTGCTAGCTTCATGATCAATAGCCATGGGACCCTGCTGAACAACAACTATATTACCGTTAGAATTAGCCGGATTACCCAATAGCAATCGACTCTTTGATCTCCTTTTGCTTATCAGGTTATGAAAATTCAGCATTTGGCGATTAGCACGCCACACTTGCTTGTTGACCTTGCTTGGAGAAGTTTGTGTTGGCCAATTAGCACCATGGCTTAAACGGCCTCGTGTAGGATAAGAAAGCCTCTCAGGAGCATGCCTCCTAGCTGCTGCCCACCCTGGATGAAAAGCAAAGGAGCCATTGGGGGCTGCCCCCATCCTCCATTGAAGCCTCCCATGTAATATGGCACATAGGGGGTTGGCGCCATCCATGGTACCGGTACCCGTGACCCGTATGGCCTTGTGTGATGCTAATTTCTTTGCTTCGGAGGTGATCTTGAATGCTTACAATGCGATGGTCAGTTAGAGCTAGAACCAGCCGCTTGATTGGCATATTTGGACAGCAACATATCAAAAGTTGGCTTGATCCGCTAGCACTTGGCTTCATTCGTTCTCTACTTGCCAACTTATGAACTCTTGGGCTTCATAAATTTATCACGTGTATTCTCTTGCACTTGTCAGGTTATGAAAATTCTCCTTTTGATCTCCTTTTGCTTATCAGGTTATGAAAATTCAGCATTTGGCGATTAGCACGCCACACTTGCTTGTTGACCTTGCTTGGAGAAGTTTGTGTTGGCCAATTAGCACCATGGCTTAAACGGCCTCGTGTAGGATAAGAAAGCCTCTCAGGAGCATGCCTCCTAGCTGCTGCCCACCCTGGATGAAAAGCAAAGGAGCCATTGGGGGCTGCCCCCATCCTCCATTGAAGCCTCCCATGTAATATGGCACATAGGGGGTTGGCGCCATCCATGGTACCGGTACCCGTGACCCGTATGGCCTTGTGTGATGCTAATTTCTTTGCTTCGGAGGTGATCTTGAATGCTTACAATGCGATGGTCAGTTAGAGCTAGAACCAGCCGCTTGATTGGCATATTTGAACAGCAACATATCAAAAGTTGGCTTGATCCGCTAGCACTTGGCTTCATTCGTTCTCTACTTGCCAACTTATGAACTCTTGGGCTTCATAAATTTATCACGTGTATTCTCTTGCACTTGTGGTTGCCCCCCCCCTCCCCGTGTAGGATTCTTGATGGTGATCTTCAATGTCGCCTTGCCATCGAATTGCTTATCAAGCACAATCTCTCTTCCCAAGACCTCGTCGCCCTCTTAGCTTTTCCCGGGTTCACCAATAACCACATTATCTTTATTAGCAGATTCAGCTATGTTAAGCCGAACTAACATTTTCTTCCCCTCCAAGTTCATGGTGTTTACCTGGAAGGGATGCAGGGTGGACCTATGTTAGGTCATCCAACCTATGTTAGGTCATCCGATGTCACTACACCCCGAATAAAATTCGTGCGTGCCTTATATAGTCCAGATTTTTGGGCTAGGCACCGGTAAGTTTTGGAGCTGGACACCGGCCAGCCCAACAATAAACGAGCGAGGCAGTGCAGACCATCTAGCGTAAATTCCCATCCTTCTAGAGACACATGACCCTAGCAGCCTCGCCGCGGAGGCGCACACCCATGCCTGACTAGCTATCCATTGATTAATCGATCCCCTATACCAATGACTGATTCATCATATTTTTACCTAACAATGTAAGATGTGACAATTTAAGCTCATTATAGCCGCTATAGAGCAACAAGGGGTAAAGTAGTAGATTCCTGCGAAAAAGTTTTGATGGCTTTACCTTCAGTTAGTTCTGACTTCCACAATGCTAGGTTGTCGTTCAGAAGCTGCATCATTAGTGTGCTATCGTTGTTGCCATCCATACCAGCGGAATTAATCTCAGTAGTAGCCTCATCAAATGCTTGTTTTGCAACTTGGCAAGCTCTGAGAAGAGAAACAAACATGAACACCCAGAGTAAGGTTGCCACTTTCATTTTTTTCGAAGACCTGTGCAAACTAGCATGCTGGGATGACAAGCAAGCTGCCATGGTACCAAATGCAGAATCACGAATAATGTATATTCATCTCCGTATCTTCTAAACCAAGGGGAAACCCAGAAAAGTTTCGATAATGGGGTCAAACTGTCAATGGATTTAACTATTTAACATTGCATTTATGGGATTTAACTATTTAACATTGCATTTATGGGATTTAACTATGTAAATTATAAGTATCAATATAGTTAATAAGGTTGGCTATATGCATCTTCAGATGCAGAGGCCAGGGGTAATAAAGCTTCCATTTTCTAAAAATAAAGATTTTGAGGAATCATGATTCTCTACATTTGGAGAAGATTACAGCAAACATATAACCTACTAAACGAAGTGGCTACAAGATGTGATGGGTTCATCTGAACTTAGTAGCCTCCTGGTAGGTCTGCCCATTTTATTTATTTATTTTAAAAAGAGAAGCATGATGAATTACGATATCTATTTTAAACTACAAAACATCAGAACAAAGGGCGAAAGGAGTCATTTAAGGGTGAATGACCTCTGATGACAGTTCATTATGTCATAAAAGAACACTGAGAAATTGAGCGCAAGGCCAAGCCTGATTGGATGAGCAGGCGAAAGCTCGGTGGAGGCAACAACCATGGCATGCTGCAGCAACATTTGCTAGAAGATTGTCAGAGGTGGAATGCGAGCCTTAGAACCAGAAGTAAGTTAGAACATGTGTACGTGTTGAAAGGTTTCACACCTGATAGGCCATGAGTGATTGGTCAGCAGCAGACTTCTTTTCAACCCCAGTGCTAAATTCAGCCAGGTAACGGTAGTAGTCACCTTTCCTGTCAATAATTGGAATTTTAAAGTTAGGCATGTACAAACCGGATAAGGAAAACATGGATATATAAGTATCATGTGAACTCTGAATGTAATGACCAGAAAATAGACCAACATAGAGAAGCAATAGACGATTGTGAAAAGAAGAGCTAAATTTATGAACCTGCACATACATTTTATGAAAGAACACAACGTTTTCACCCGCATTAGCCAAGGGAAGGCAATGAATAGCGATGATTGACAATATTTCATTGCAAACCATCCTTAGTTCATCCTCAACTTTCGTTCTGTAGACACTTATCATCCGGCCAGCCTGCTCACCCGCTGCCACCTTTTGCTCAAGTGAAGAAAGGATTCTCCATGATGCCCTCCTTGCACCAATTGTATTCTTAAAACCAACTGAAAATAAATGCCTCTCTTCAACGCTCATATCCACATCCATCCTAGCAAGCTTCTTCATAAAATCCACCATATCTGCAGGAACAACCATGAATTAAGAGTTGATACTAACTTCATGGAAACTCAAGAGTTATGAAAGTTATCTGTTAGATTTTGGAGGAACAAACAGAATTCAAAAGCAATTCTTTTCCAGCCCAACTGGCTGTATGAATTACTTCAAAAGTTGTGTATAGAAAAGGCGGACAAGAAAGTTCTCCCAAAACGAGACATCCAAACCAGAAGAATAACTGCATAGCACCCACAAACTAGTTTCTGGGAGCATCAACCGATGCAACGGCGGGGCTATCACCTTACTGAAAGAAAAAAAAATAGTTTCTGAGAGCCAGGAGTCACATGTTAACAAGAGTTGCAAGCAAAGGGGGAACATGATGTTGTCTACCACCATCTGCGAGAAATCAGGGAATGTGGAAGCCTATAATGCTAGAACAATGCTCATGATTTCATCACATAAATTAGGTCAATCAATTAGGGAGGTTTCCTATATCTCATGCCAAGACCCAGTTTTAGATGCTATGTCAAGTTGTCAACAAAATGAACTGGAAGGGTAAAGAGGTCCCTGCACAACACAATGTGATGGTGACTTAGTACTACTTTGCATATAGGACTCGGAAGTTAGAAGACATAAGCATTTAATGGTGACCAAATTGCCAAAAAAAATCAATATACATCAGCGTCAAGATCAATCCAGTCCAACCATAAAAGAAAAAACACAACCTTTTACACTATTACAAACATGGAATACACAGTTCCACATCTTCCACACTAGGGAAGTTCAATAGTTCAAACATGGAATGCATCGTCGATGATCCGAAGATCCTTCTTTTTCTCAGTGGAACATCATGAAACAGCAGGAAGCAACTCATGGTCAGGGCCCCTCAAAGTATAGAATCAGACCCCCACAACCATCAAGCACTCAAATTTGCCAAGATCGGGCCCAAATAATCATGAAAAATGATTCCTATCAAACTGGGGCAGCTAGACGGCCCTAAAATCACCAAAAACAAAATCAGCCCGGAATAATAATCACCACACAACGTTTGCGATCAACTGCTCATTTTGCACATGGACAGCAGAAATGAAAAAAAAAAATGGCCGACATGGTCTGCAGGCTACTGCTCGAGAAACTAAGCAAATCGAACAAGGAATCGCAGGGCAAAGGTTCCAGCGGGCACAGGAACCAAGAACCCCCAACTTCCCCCCTCCATTCCCACAAGAATTTGTCAGCGATCGACCCGAAATGCAAAGCACCGAGAACAAAAACAGTGCACATAAGCAGGGCCAAGGAGCAAGCGCAAACAAACCAAGCGAGGGATCTCTCCGCCATACCATCGTATCTCCCCGCCTGCTCGGCCAGCTTCGCCATGCACACCACCTTCCCCCTCTCCTCCATCTCCTCCTCCTCCTCCTCCTACTTCCCCTGGATTGGTGATTCCTCTAATCTGCTGTGAGAACCTTCCCAAAAAGGAATGGGCGCTTCTTCCTTTGCTTTTCTGCTTATATGGATCTATTCTTGCAAGCGGTGACCTAGATGTGTTGGCTTTTGGTTAACAAGTGAACATGACTTGATCTGATCGTGTGTGACTTTTCTTGTGACGGCTGGATATTTCCCCTTTGGCTCTAAAATAAGATCCCCTCCATAACCGTACATTTAAAACTTATTTACCTACTTTTTGCGTTCTATCAAAAGATCACCCCTCTATATAAATAAAGTACTACCTCCGAACCAAATTAATTGACAAAAATAATTTGGATCGGATGGAGCAGTTAAAGATCAGATGAGTCTAAGTAGCATATTTCTGAGATGTTTGTTTGACAGGTGGATTTGTTTTTACTTTCTCAAATTTTGAAGAAAGGGGTCAAATTCCTTATAAAACAATATTTTATTTTGTTTTGGATTGTTTCTTTTTCGTGAATTTAAGAAAGCATATAATGTCCAAGAATAGAAATGGGGCTCAAAATGAGTAGGTTTTTGTCGCCCTGCAAAGATTGGGAGCCCAACAAGTTTCTATTTGTTTCATGTTTGGGTGGTGAGTACATCGGTGAAAGCCGATGAAGGCGGCATGCAGGCGCTATTACCCGATTTAGGCGTCAAAGATGCCTTTCTCTCCTCCAATCCCCTTTTGCTCAAGAGGGAAACCCTAGGTCCGGGTTACCTCGGATCGGACGATGACGTCATCTGTGTCATGTACTCTCCTCGGGGCATCGTTTTAGAGATGGTCTTGGTTGTAGGGCCCCATGTTTTGTAGGAGGTTTGCATTGTAACTGTCACTTCCTTCTCTCTCTAGTTTGTGGTTGAGGCATGGAGCAGTGTCCAACGGCGATTCTCTGCTATAGTGTGGCTTTCTGGAGGTGGTGCACGGTGGTAGTGTTGATTGTGTGAATGCACATGTCGTGGCTACTCGACGAAGTTCATGATGGTCGTTTGATGCCATGGCGATGCAGTGACGTATTGTGGTGTGTTGTTTGGGGGACATTGGCAATGCCCGAATTTACCATCGGGATACACTTGCTTCATAGGCGAGGGACCAAGGGCAAGACCTCCCCGAGGGGAGGCAGAGAATTGGTCTCTCTGTAGAAGACGGTTGGCCTGCCCACAGTTGCGTCTCGCCTGCGGATAACGCGGCCCTCACGGCCCCGTTCTCTGAGGCTGAAGTTTGGGCGCCAATTCCCTCATGAACCCATCCTCGGCCCCCGGCCCGGATGGTCTCCCAGTGAAGTTCTTCCAGACGTTCTGGGAGGTGATCAAACCTGAGGTGGTGGCCTTATTTGACGAGTTCTTTGTTGGATCCATCGACCTCGCCCGGCTGAACTTTGGGGTAATCACCCTCATCCCCAAAGTGACTCGGGCCTTGGATATCCGACAATTCCGACCGATTATGGTGATTAACGTCATCTTCCGTATCCTCGCGAAGGGGTACACCATTAGGGTGGCCCCTATCACCGATCGGATCACTCACCCTGACCAGTCGGCCTTCATCCAGGGTCGTTATATCCTCGACGGAGTCCTGGTGTTCCACGAAGCACTCCATGAGGTTCACACCAAACACCTCAAGGCAGTCTTCCTGAAACTAGACTTCCACAAGGCTTATGACACGGTTAGTTGGCCCTTCCTTCGGGAATGTCTGCTCCATAAGGGCTTCAACAGGTAGGTGACCAGGGTGATGCAGATGGTATCCTCGGGTCGAACCGCGGTGAACATTAATGGGGAGACTGGCCCATTCTTCCCCACATTCTGTGGGGTGCGCCAGGGCGATCCCTTCTCCCTGTTCCTGTTTAACACGGTTGTCGATGCGCTGGCGACCATTCCAGATAAAGCCAAGGTTGCGGGTCACATTAAGGGTATAGTCCCGCACCTTGTTGGGGGGAACGGGATCTTCCTTCTCCAATATGCGGATGACACCATTATCATGGTGGAAGGCTCGGCGAGCGATATCACGAACCTCAAGTTCCTTTTGTCGTGCTTCCAGCAGATGTCTGGCCTCAGGATCAACTTCGACAAGAGTGCGGTGATGGTCTTGGGCTACTCCCAGGACGAGCGATAGAGCATAGCGGATTGGCTTAACTGCCAGCTCGGGTGCTTCCCCACGACCTATCTGGGGATGCCCGTTAGTGACTCCAGGCTCACGGTGGCCGAGCTGCGCCCGACGGTGGGGAAGCTTCAGCACCGTATCGAGCCCTGGCAGGGTCGGTGGCTCTCGAAAGCAACCCGTACAGTGCTCATTAACTCATCCCTCTCCAGCCTACTCTTAGGGCCAGTTCTTTTGGGCGGCTTAAAAAATAAGCCGCCTCTCCCTAGCTTTTCTCATAAGCCACATCTTATACTTATTGGGGCTTCTAAACTAGTTATGGAATAACTAACTTAGAAGTCTCAGAAAAAATAGACACGACATATTTTTTAAGCTGGGGAGAGGTAGCTTATTTTTTAAGCCGCGCAAAAGAACTGCCCCTTACTCATCATGAGCTTCTACAGCCTTCCGAAGACTCTTCATCACGAGATTGCCACTGTTCAGGGGTGATTCTTCTGGGCCGGCGAGGGCGATAAACAGAAGTACCACATGGTTCGGTGGTCAGAGATCTGCAAACCTCGCGGCCAGGGCAGACTCGGGATCATGTCCTCTAAACGCATGAACATTGCCCACCTGACTCGGTGGCTCTAGCGGATTGCCAACGGCGATGGTGGCCTGTGGCTTCGCATCATTCAGCAGAAATACCTCCGCGGCCAGCCTCTCGTCTTCTGCCAGCGGTCTGGAGGCTCCTAGTTCTGGCAATCCATCATCCAGCTCCTCCCAGTCCTCCGGATCGGGACCTCGATTGAGGTAGGATCCAGCACCGCCACGCTGTTCTGGTTCGATAGATGGACTGGAGACATGCCCCTCGCGGCCCTCTTTCCTGACCTGTTCTCCATCGCGGCTGCCCGGCAGATATCTATCGCGACTGCCCTTATTGACTTGGGGCAACTCGCGTTTTGGAGACCTTTTGGCCCGGCTGAGAACGCGGACTGGCAGGAGCTGCTTGACTGCATTGCTTTACACGAGCCTGATCTCACGACTGGAGACAACCGATCCAGATGGCGGCTAGAGCCTTCTGGGCAATTCTCCACTAAATCTCTCTACCAGGCCATCGCCCCCTCGCTTGGCCATGAGGCGCTCACCTCCATCTGGGAGATTCGCCTCCCTCTGAAAATTAGGATATTCTTGTGGCAATGGATTCACGGTCGGCTCCTGTCCGGCGTGGAGGTCCTGAAGTGCAATGGCCCTGGTGATGGGCGTCGCCCCGCTTTGCGGGCCTGAAGAAGATTCAAACCATATCTTCTTCTCCTACGTGTCCACGCAGTTCCTATGGAACTGTTTCCGCAAGATAGTGGGTGGAAGCTGGGACCACAGCAACTTCCCCACTCACTTCGCCGAACTCCAGGCGATCCCACCTGCGGTGCGCCACATTAGGTGGCTAGCCATTGGGGTTCTTGCCTGGACGTTGTGGACTGTTAGGAATAAACTTGTGATTCAGTGTGTTCCTCTTCGTCGTGCTACTAACGCTTTGTTCAAATGGTCTGGCTACTTGCAGCTTTGGCAGCCGCTTAGCCATCCCAGGGAAAGAGATGCCATCACCTCCATCATCACCCAGCTTCACGCGATGGCTCTTCGGATGGCTCCACCGCTTCCCCCGCCACCACTGGAACCAGATTAGATCGTCGTCATCTCGCCTCCGCCACTGCCACCTATGTGTTGTTTCGTCATGATTCGGTGTTGGGATTGTTGTGTTGTGCCCACAGCTGAACTTGGGTCTGTTTGTTTGTGTGTGTGTGTGAGTGTTGGACCCTGCCTGCGGTGACGTTGTGTTGGTGTGTGGTGTGTTTAGTTGTTATCTTGATACTTTGTGCCTGGTGGTTGCTTTATTTATAAAGCGGGGCGAAAGCCTTTTTCGGTAGGCGAGGGACCACCGAAATGTCTCAAATGTGAGATTTTGGTGGTTCTATCTTCTCTCGCCCGACAACTTGTTTTGTATTGGCTCCACAAACGGCTATTGCCACTGGCTGCTTGTTCTCGTGTGTGCACTATTTTCTGTCACTTTGCTGGACCAATGTTTAGATCATGCGCACTTGCATCATCTCTCAACAACTGACCGACGAGGATCAATGCTGCTCTTTTTCTCTATTCTTTTTGTATTTCTTTCTCCTGGCATAGCTTTAGTCATGTTTGACTTTGCTTTTTGTCAGAATGACCCTTTGTGCGTGTGTTGGTGTTCGTTGTGTGAACCCTAGTTATGTAGAGGCCAGATGCTTTTCCATTGCATTTGTATCCCCTTGGTTCTTCATTATGAATTAATAAATAACACCTTTATCAAAAAAATGTTTCATATTTGGGGTTTGGAGTTCACTTTTTATCCTCTTCTCTTTTATACGTGCACAACTACCACTTCTGATGGACAAAGAGCATCGGCACCTTTTACCGCTTCTCGGTTTCTTATTCCATGAAAGGAGGTATGCCCTATCATGTAGTGTGCTTTGTTTTGTTGTTCGCTTTGTTGTCCAAGATATTAGGAGTTATTTAGTCTCAAGAGAAGTTTTAAAGTCAATCATGGACCCATAGTTTAAAACAAACATGGTGCATGTGTCAAGTGATTGTTTTTCTCTTTTTTGAAAAGGAGGTTGGAACCCCCAGCCTCTGCATCATTGTGACGCACACAAACCATTAACTATGATGCAGAGTACATAACAAACACAATCATGCTCGAACCTTTACATAGATATGAATAAAACACATATGACTAAGTTGACTTCTTCCACAGCATTGCCTTCACGAAGGGGTACATGATCTCGTGCCGCAGTCATCATGTCCGACTAATGGCCAGGACAAGGATTTTCATCCTGGTTGTGGAGACCAACCATTGAAGGTTAGTACACCAGCAAGGACACAATGCCTTCGACAAGGTAATGACACAAGATCGCCATTATTGAGCATGCTGAATAAAGGCCACAACAAGGGTCTTCACCTCGGACATGAAGCGGTGTCATGAAGTTTTCTCCTACTTTGTAGGCCCAGGTGACCTAAACCCAACAGAATCCCATGAGGGCCCAAGCACATGTTCATCAAGTACTAATGTGTCATCCTACATGATGGGGGTTTAGTCACTCGGGGCATGCTACACGATGGAGTTTTCTATCACTCATCTCGGATTAAGAAGGGCATATCTTCACTCTGGTGTACCTCACTCGGATGGGAGCAGCCCAATGACCAAAAGCATTAATTGAGACGCGTCTAAACTTTCAAGGCTGGCATTACAATTAGTTTTATACCGTCAGTTACTTCTAGTAATGGGCATGTAATGACCCGATCTTAAACTCACCTGCAATGTAGAAGCATGCCAAAGGGTAGCGAACTCTATATATGCACCACTGCCGACACCTGATTATAGGTTCATGACCTCTCTAATCTTTTTTTGACTGAACACTATAGGGAAAAACCCCACGGCCTTAATTATTAAAAAATAGGGTTACAAGAAGTACAAAGGTTACCAGCAGTAACCAGGAGCAGCAGAAAGGAAAGTAACCTATTTACAAACTACAAGAACAAGAAAACATTTATGGGGGGAGGAAAGAGACCCGTCTAACCAGGTCCTCTTTATGCCTCACCTTAATTCTATGAGAAAGAAGATACATGTCCTGGATAAAAGCCCCTCTCCATTTATTAAAACTTGGCCTCTATTCCCTGAAAACTTTCCCATTCCTGATGATCCAAATATTCCAACTAGCTGTGAAAACCACCTTAGCAAAGAAAGGCTTTTCAAAGTTCCTCTTAGCATTTTGGGCAACCTGGCCCATTTCATTCCCAGCAGATCAGTCAATCTGTAGGTAGTTCCAAACCCTTTGACTGAAGTTGCACTTGAAGAATAGATGATCTCTATCTTCCCTTGTGTGGGGGGGGGGGGTAGAGCGCACAATTAACTCCATCATCAATGTGCCAATGCCTTCTTTCCACCATATCCTTGGTGTTTAATCTACAGACAAGTAACCCCCCCTTGATCATTCTAATAAAAAACCCACTCTCTTGATCCTACTCTATTTTATTGCATTAGGAAAACAATGATTCAACTGTTACTTTATGTTGTGGTAGTTGAACCCATTCCTCTGCATGACCTGTCATCGTCACAGTAAATAGTTAAAAAACCCTAGCATGATTAGGAGTTGCTTGAGCCATTTTGTGATCTCATCCATGCCATGCTTTCTATTGCTTAGAGTTGTGTCAGGCATGATTCATGTGGGATGGATTGGAGTGGTATTCTTATGTCAGGATGTTGAGAGTTAAGTGTGTGAACCCGATTTGGTAAAGGTAGTGATGAGAGGCCATGTAGGAGTACATGGTGGTTTTTCTCGTTCAGACCATCCTTAAGAAGTGAGCTATGTGTTTGTGATCCAAAAACAGTTACTACCACACATTGGGCCCGAAACACATGGACCCTCTCGACTTATTAATTGCCTTGATCTCTGTCTAGGAGTTGCAACTAGTTTCTGGTGTTTGTAGGATGTGCCAGGGGCCATGCATAGCGTCGCCCGACGGGGTGAGCTTGTTGCGGCAGGCACGAGGAACAGTGTACTAAGTGACACCCGAATGGTCCTCTTGGGAACCCTACTCTCATTGTTTGGGATCGTGATAGAAACCTCGGCCAGACTTCATTTGCTGATACAACATCAAATAGGAGATGAACCTGGACTAGAGTCTTGTGTGGTTAGTCACGTTATGGTCGACACCCTTGTCAGACCTCCGCTTGAAGGTTGTCGAGATACATGTCATGTACATGGTGATAAGTGGTTAGAGCATGTGTGAAGAAGTACACCCCTACAAGGTTAATGATCTACTCGGGTAGCTGCATCCTCGGATATGGACTACTTGGAAAGCTACATTCTTCATACACAACCTAAATGGATACTCTAAAATACACAAGATGAGCGTGAGTGCTCTGGATGGCTTTCTCGTATGGAGACGGGAACGGATCCATAGTTGAGTATTGTTGTGGTGATTAGCTAGTGGACTCATGTGCGCTTTCTCACCTCAAAGAATTACTAGTAGTCGTAGCACAAGATAGCCACTGAGTCAAAGCTGGCTTACTGCAGCTAAATCACACAACCCCCTTCATTGAAACTGATGCATACTAGATAGTTCTGATGTAAGTCTTGCTGAGTACCTTTGTGTACTCACTTTGCTTAATTAAATTGTTGCAGAGGAGTTCTGCGATACTACAGGTGGGTTCTATCTAGACGTTGCTGAAGATGAATAGCTTGTTTCCCATCTACAATCTTGCACCCTTGGGAGGGTTTGTAGATAGCCATGCTTGCTAGCCTTCTATATTTTCAGTTGTCTGTACTCAGATAAGTTTTATGCTTCTGCTAGTTTGTATGACTTTGTGTGTAGGGTCATGAGACCCCTGTTTGTAATAACATGCTATGTATGGCTCTTCAGAGCCTTTTAAATAAATACTTTGAGTCGTAGAGTTACGTTGTGATGCCATGTTGTGTCTACACTTATCATGCATATTGTGTGTATGTTTTGAAATGCATTGGTATGTGTGGGATCCGACACTTAGTTGTTTATTCTTGGTAGCCTTCCTTATGGGAAAATGTCTCCTAATGCTTCCACTGGGCCATGGTAGTTCGCTACTGCTCCAGAACACTTAAGTTGGTCGGCATGTGTCCTTTGCTCCTGTGTCTGTCCCTACAGGGAAATGTCACGCGGTGTTTACCGGAGTCCTGATAGCTTGCTACAGCCCGGTTACACTCGCTGTTGACCGGCACGTGCATTGTTGGGTCATGTATGCATGTCCCTCTAAGTTTGTGCCACCTTGGGTTTGCGATTAGTCATGTCGGTCCGGGTTCTCTATCATATGGATGCTAGCGACACAATCATATACGTGAGCCAAAAGGCGCAAACGGTCCCGGGCCAGGTAAGGTGGCACCCGTGGGAATACCGCGCGTGAGGCCGCAAAGTGATATGATGTGTTACATGCTAGATCGGTGTGACTTAGGATCGGGGTCCCGACAGCTTTGGTATCAGAGCCTGACTGCCTGTAGGATTACTAAGCCAAACTAGTCAAAGTTGAGTCCAGAAATTCTTTAGTTATATAGGGGAATTGATTGTGAAAGGGAACGTAAGGCTCTTTCTACTCCTTTACCTTATGTCCTTCTGATCTGAGTCATCCTATCTTTCCTACGGGGTTAAGGAACTAGGCTTTCTCTTCTGTCTATGAGGATCATGAGTTACTAGTCTGTAGTCCCATAGGATTGGTTGATCAGAGTCATATTCCAGTTTTCGAGTACTTTTAGTTTAGTCTGTTTAGTATTATCACAAACCTTGAGTGATGATGTTGAGTTGTTGCACTACCCCATCATTAGCAGGACGTCTCATTTTGAGCATTTTACTGTCGTTATGCTGCCGGAATTGTCCTAGGAGTTCGAAAGATACTAATTTCCTTATCCTACATTATGCATCCTATAGTTGATGTTGATTTCGTCCTTGGTTTTGTTTCTCAGGATGTCATCAGTTAAGCAAAGTGTTGTTGCTCGTAGCCTAAACCACGGAGATGGTAGGGATGCGGATCCTCCCGACCAGCCTTCGTTGGTAGAATTCATGTTAGAGCTGGAGAGGAACAAGCGTGAGTCTAACTGCTTGTTAGCACATATCGAGGAGAACACCACACATCAGTACAAAGAGTCTGCGACCATCCATGACTTCATCGTCTTGCACCCACCTACCTTTCATCATTCCATTGAGCCACTCGATGCAGATTACTGGCTCCGTAGCATCACTCATAAGTTGCATTCCGCGAACGTAGCTGAAGGTGACAAGGTCACCTATGCTACATATCACTTGGAAGGTCCTAGTCTTTGGTTGCAGAACTACGAGGCTACGATTCCAGCTGGCCAGATACCTACCTGGAGAGATTTCACTGAGACTTTTTGCAAGCATCACATTCCTCAAGCCCTCATCGACCACAAGAGAGAAGAGTTATGTAGTTTCACCCAGGATAAGATGGTTGTTGATGCCTATAGTAGAGAGTTTGAGAACCTTGCCCGCTATGCTACAGAAGAGGTGTCCACGGATGCCAAGAAGCAGGTGATATCTACTATGTAACTTTATTCTTGTAGACTCGTGTTGGGCCTCCAAGCGCAGAGTTTTGTAGCACAGTAGCAATTTTCCTCAAGTGGATGACCTAAGGTTTATCAATCCGTGGGAGGTGTAGGATGAAGATAATCTCTCTCAAGCAACCCTGCAATCAAATACAAGAAATCACTTATGTCCCCAACACACCCAATACAATGGCAAATTGTATAGGTGCACTAGTTTGGCGAAGAGATGGTGATAAAAGTGTAGTATGGATAGTAGATATGAGTTTTTGTAGTGCGAACAATAAAAACAGCAACGTAGTAAATAGTAAAATGGAGCACAAACAATGATGGAAAATGAGGCCTAGGGTGCATACTTTCACTAGTGCAATCTCTCAAGAATGCTAATGTCAGGACCCCGACTCAATGTCACATTGATCTGGCATGTAACACCTCATATCACTTTGCAGCCTCACGCACGGTATTCCCACGGGTGTCGCCTTACCTTTACCCGGGACCGTTTGCGCCTTTTGGCACATGTATATGATAGTGTCGCTAGCATCCATATGATAAGGAGCCCGGGCTGAGATGGCTAGTCGTGAACCCAAAGTGGCACAAACTTACAGGGACAGGCATCCATGACACAGCATCGAACGTGTCGGTCATCAGCGAGTGAATCCAGGCTGTAGCATTGGGCTAGTAGGACTCCGGTGAACCGGGCTGTGGCGGGCTAACAAGACTCCGGTATTCATCGCGTGACATTTCCCCGAAGGGACAGACACAGGAACGAAGAAGGACACATGCCGGCCAGCCTAAGTGTTCCGGAGCAGTAGCAAGCTACCATGGCTCAGTGGAAGCACTAGTAGACATTTCCCGGTAAGAGAGGCTACTAAGGATAAACAACTAGATAGTCAGATCCCACACATACCAAGCATTTCAATAGCATACACACAATATGCTCGATATGTGCAAATACAACATGGCATCACAACATGACTCTACAACTCAAGTATTTTATTCAATAGGCTCCGAGGAGCGAGATATTACAAACATGGGTTTCACGACCAAACATTCAGAGCATACAAGTCAAACACATGCGGAAGCTTAACATGTCTGAGTACAGACATCTACAAATGAAAAGGGCTGAGAAGCCTGACTATCTACCAGATCCTGCCGAGGGCACAAGATCGTAGCTGAGGTAACAAGCTAAACGTCAAAGTCCACGTGGAACTACTAGTGAGACTGAAGTCTCTCTGCAAAAACATAAAATAGGCAAACATGAGTACAAATGTACCCAGCAAGACTTACATCAGAACTATCTACATATGCATCATTATCAACAAAGGGGGTGGTGGGGTTTAACTGCAGCAAGCCAGCTTTGACTCGGTGGCTATCCTGAACTATGACTGCAAGTAACTCTTTTGAGGTGGCGCACATGAGTCCACATATTCACCAACCAATACACCACTATGGATCCGCTCCCGTCTCCCTACGAGAACGCCATCCATAGCACTCACGCTTATCTTGCGCATTTTAAAGTATCCACTTTCACTTGTCTATGAACTATACATGCAACCCAGAAGTCCTTTTCCGCGGACACGGCTATTCGAATAGATGATGTTAACCCTGCAAGGGTGTGCTTCTTCATGCATGTTTCCACCACTTAGCGTCTGCACACGACATGTGCTCGGCAGACTTCAAGCGAAAGCCGACGTGGGTGTAGACCACGACCTACCTAAACACTCGAGTCTCTAGTCCAGGTTTATCGCCTATTCGGGTTCCATCCGTGAGGAGATCCATCCGGAGTTTCGCTCACAGCCCCAAACGATGTGTGCAGGGTTCCTGAGACACCAAACGGGCGCCCGGTACACCGTGCCACGTGCCTACCGCATCACAGCCCACCCCTCGGGTCAGCGCTGCCCACGGCCTCTAGCATACTACAAACACCAGAAACTACTTGCAACTCCTGAATAGAGGACAAGGGTGATTAAGAAGTCGAGCGGGGTCATATTTCAGGGCCCAATGCATGGTAGTAGCTGAATCATGGATCACAAACACAGAACTCAGATCCTAAGGACGGCTTCAATGAGACAACCCACCATGTACTCCTACATGGCCTCTCACCACTACCTTTACCAAATCGTGTTCACACACTTAGCTCATACACAGTAGGACATGTTCACACACCTCTGATTCATCCCCGATGAATCAGACCTGACTCAACTCTAAGCAGTAGCAGGCATGACAAACAAGCATGAATGAGTAGGCACAACAGGGCTCAAACAACTCCTACTCATGCTAGTGGGTTTCATCTATTTACTGTGGCAATGACAGGTCATGCAGAGGATAAAGGGGTTCAACTACCGCAGCAAGTAACAAATATGTCGTTGTTGTCCTAATGCAGTAAAAGAGAGCAGGAGCGAGAGAGTGGGATTGTATCGGAATGAACAAGGGGGTTTTGCTTGCCTGGCACTTCTGAAGATAGTATATTTCTTCATTTGTGTCATCGATCACATCGTCGGTACACGTCTTACTGAGAGGGGACAAGCACCGACAAACAAAGAAGAAGCACAATCAATGCAATGCACAATATGATGCATGATCATGACATGGCAATATGCTGTGGTTTGAGCTAATGCAACTAGCAGCAAGTTAAATGAAGTTGGTTTGAACCCTAGGTTCAAATTCAAACTCCACACGAGGCATTTCAAATGCCATTTATTCAATTTGTTGTATACAGCAGATTTAAGTTGTTCAAACATGCATGAAAATGGTACAGATGGATAGACTGGATTTTTCTGATCATTTTTCATATATAGATCTTTGCATTTGGAGTTACAGATTAATTTCTATGAATTTTTGAAGTTTGCAAGATTTTCTGGAATTTTCTATATAAGAATAAATCCAGAAAAGGATTTACTGCATCAGCATGACGTAGGTGTGACGTCAGCAGGTCAACTGGGTCGGCTAGGTCAATCCTGACCTGTGGGACCCATACGTTAGTGTCTCCGGCTGGTTTGGGTGGATGACAGGTGGGACCAGTCAATGTTGACTTGACCAAAGTCAAAGCTGACACGTGGGGTCCACACGTATTAGTACTAATCTTAACAGAAAATTAGACTAACCTAATTATGCTCCGGGACCCACATGTCATTGACACAAGCAATAACTAAACACGATTAGCACCTAAACTAATGGTGCCACGTCAGCCACCGGCGTTTAACCGCCGGCGATGATAGACCGCGGCTGTGCCCGCATCGAGTTTGCTCTATGGGCCACCGTTCGAAGCGTGTCTGGGTGCATTGAAAAGCTCTTGCTCCCGCGCGTCGAACGGTGCAGGTGCTGGGTCGTGGGGAGGCTGGAGCTCGCCGGAGTGGAGCCCGCGGCGGTTGCCGGAGCTCGGGATCGAGCGGCGCAGCGCTATGGTGCACGGGAAGACAAGCTGGTGGCGGCGTTAGCTTGCTGTGGAGCTGCTGAGCACGTAGCCGTGCTCAGGAACGAGCTTTGCGAGCTCTTGTTACAGCAGCGACAAGAACGGCGGCGGCCGGCTCTCGGCTCCGGTGGAAACGGCGGGTACACGGCGCAACAGAGCATGGGGAGAGAGGGGAGCGGCAGAGGAGCTCACAGTGGGTCAAACGGGAGGGTCAGCGAGCTCGGGGAGGCACCGGAGGAAGCAAATCGACGGTGACGATCTCCGGTGGCCGACGAGGGGAACGGCAGTGCTTGCGTCGTCCAGGGGGATTCCGGCGTCGAGCGGCTCGGTGAGGAGGAAGAGAGGGACGAGGCGGAGCTCGTGGCCGCGTCGGTGAGGCGTGGGGTTGGCTGCGGCTGCGGCTATGGAGAACGGCGGCGGCGGTGGCGTTCGGTGGTGAGAGGGAGAGAGAGCAGAGGAGGGGGAGGAGCACGGGGAGAGTGAGAGAGAGCCAGAGGGGTTGCGTGTCGACGTCCAGGGCGTCCAGAGCGACATCGGGAGGCGGTGGGAAGTAGGAGGTGGCCGAGGCGCGTGGGCGCGCACGGCGGCCACACACCTCTCGTCCTACTGGCGAGAGGTGGGAGATGACTGGCAGCGGCGCTGGGCTGGGCCAGCCAGGTGGGCTGCCTACTGGGCCGTCCAGGTAAGCCAGGTAAGTCTCTCTCTCTCTTTTGTTTCCTCTTTTCTATTTTTCTGTAACTTCTGGGCTTTATTAAAAATGTCAGGGCTTTTCCAAAAATCATGAAACTAATGATGACTACTGTCTGGAATATATCCAACAGTAAACATTTTAGTTTATGATTATTTGAGCATTTTAAAATATTTAATAGCATTTAAATGCCCAAATGCAAATACTATAAGATTTAATTCAGAGCCCAAATATGTCATGGAAAAATGTGCAACACCCCTGGTTATGTCTCCAGCATTTTCCAGAAATGATGAACATTTTTGAAAGCCATTTGGATTCACTGAAAATATTTTAGTTGAACCTAGTTGAATTCATTTGGTGTTAGGGTTTAAGCATCCCCATTTCAAGTTTTCAAAAGAATTTAAACATGATGCATGGAAGCTAAAGCAAAGACAAGCAAGGCCTGAACTGGGGATGTGATAGCTAACATAGTTGGATCATATGATTATCCCTCAAAGTGCAACGAAGAATCACTCCAAAGTTCTTATCTAGCGGAGAACATAAGAAGAAATTGTTTGTAGGGTACGAAACCACCTCAAAGCTATTCTTTCCGATCAATCTATCCTAGAGTTCGTACTAAAATAACAGCAAGCTATTCTTTCCGATCGATCTAATCAAGAGTTCGTACTAAAATAACACCATATGATACATATCAACCAACTCTAATGTCACCTAGATACCCCAATGTCACCGCGAGTACCTGTGAGTTAATTATACGATATGCATCAAACAATTTTAGATTCATAATACTCAATCCAACACAAAGAACCTCAAAGAGTGCCCCAAGATTTCTACTGGAGAAACAAAGACAAGAACATGCATCAACCCCTATGAATAGATTACCCCAATGTCACCTCGGGAATCCGCGAGTTGAGTGCCAAAACATATATCAAGTGGATCAATACGATACCCCATTGTCACCACAGGTATTCATAGCAAGACATACATCAAGTGTTCTCAAATCCATAAAAGTATTCAATCTGATAAAATGAAATCTCAAAGGGAAAACTCAATTCATCACAAGATAGAGAGGGGAAAACACCATATGATATGACTATATTAACAAAGGCCGTGATACCTCAAGATCCTGACATCTCAAGAACACGAGAGAGAGAGAGAGAGATTAAACACATAGCTACTGGTACAAACCCTCATCCCCAAGGGTGGACTACTCCCTCCTCATCGTGGTGGCCACCGGGATGATGAAGATGGCCACCGGTGATGATTTCCCCCTCCGGCGGAGTGCCGGAATGGGGGCTAGATTGGTTTTTCATGGCTACAGAGGCTTGCGGTGGCAGAACTTCTCATCTAGGGTTATTTCTGATGGTTTCTCTATTTATAGGAATTTTCGGCGTCGGTCTCACGTCCAGATGGGCCTCGAGGTGAGCACGATACACCGGGGCATGGGCAAGGGCCCAGGCGCGCCCCGGTGGGTTGTGCCCTCCTCGTGGCTCTTCTGGCCCTCCCACGAAGCTTCGGGGGTCTTTTTTGTTCCAAAAAAATTGTCAAAAAGTTTCAGCTCATTTGGAGAACTTTCATTTCTGCACAAAAAACACCACCACGGTAGTTCTGCTAAAAACAGCGTCAGTCCGGGTTAGTTCCATGCAAATCATACCAAAAGCATATAAAATTATTGTAAACATGGCATGAATACTTCATAAATTATAGATACGTTGGAGAGATATCAGCATCCCCAAGCTTAACTCCTACTCGTCCTCGAGTAGGTAAATGATAAAACAAATAATTTATGAAGTGTGAATGCTAGCAAAGTGCACAAGTTTGATCAATCACAATTTCAATCACTTTTTCTAGCATCATAACAACAATTCTTTCTTATAAAACTTATCATGACCAAGTAGCAACCAATTCATATGTTAAGGTTCAAACAATGAATTCTCTTGAAACTCAACAACCTATATTCTTAGTCACCAAACAATTGCAATTCAACTTATTCAACAGAGTCTAAGTAATAGCTCCACATACTCAACCATCATATAGTCTTCTATGATTGCTAACAGTCACTGCATACACATGAGCAAAACATTTCAACCGGACACATAGAAAGATATATGTAAATAATCCACACTAAAAGGTATAGCATGCTTCATTGTCAATATATGGTCAACTTTTTCTATGCAACTTTTTCCTATATATGCAACTTTTTTCTATAAGTATAAAAAACTAAAAATCAGAAAACCTATGCAAATTCCACAGTTCATCTACATATACATATATACATACATACATTGTATAAAAAAACCTAGTGAAAAAAACTAAAACATACATACATATAGTGAAAAAATAATCATCTAAAACATCTAAACTTGTATACATACATTATACTAATTAATTCCAGTTTGGAAAAGATACATGTGGTCAAATGTTTTCTATGCAAATTGTATACGTACATACATATATTGTATACATAGATCATACATTGTATTCATACATATATACATCATACACAACATCTAGTAAAAAAATCAATGTATGGATGAAAAAAAGATGAACAAATTGTTTGTGTGTGTGCGCGCGCGCGTATGTGCACCTACGGTGGCGCGGCGGCTTCGATTGGAGGGAGGAGAGTGGGGAGAGGGGCCGGCACACAGTGCGGGTGAGGTCGAGTCAACGGTGACGGCGAGATCGAGGAGGAGATCAAGGGGGACGGTGTCAGATCGGAGAGGAGGCGTGGTGGCGTCGGCGACGATGAGGTCGGGCTCGGGAGCAGCCTAGCAGCGTCGATCGGCGCGGGTGGAGGCGTGGGCGACGGCGGCAGCCTAGCGGAGTCAATGAAGAATGGGGAACGAAAATTTCGTAAGTGTTGCTTATATAGGAGGCCCCTTTAGTCCCGGTTGGAGCCACCAACCGAGACTAAAGGGTGAATTTTGGTCAGGCCAAGCAGCCAGAAGCCAGGCCTTTAGTCGCGGTTGGTGGCTCCAACCGCGACTAAAGGCTGGTGCTCACGCAGGCGCAGTGCAGGAAGGTTTGTCCCACCTTGCCGAGCGAAGGGTCGCCGCACTAGTTTATAAGCCCTACCACGGGTGCTTCTTCGAGTTCCTCTCTAAAGTAGGCATTGGGGCCTACGCACCTGCTCTGTCCTATGGGGCCTACTGGGCCTTGCGGGCCTGCATCCTGGGCCAACTAGAGGTTGGGATTCTAGTCGTATGCACACCCTGGTGGCCCAATAGGCGGGCTTTTATTTATTTATTTATTTTTCATTTTTTTTATTTTCTGCTTCATTTATTTTCTTTTGTTTTTGACTTGTTTTTTGCTTTATTTAGAGTTTTCTTTGTGAATCTTTTTGCTTTAGGTAAAAAAAATATAAACTTTCTTTTAGCGCTAGTAGTTTTCAAATTTGAATAGTTTAAATTTGAATTACTTGAAAATTGTGTGAATAACTAATTTGTGAATAACTTCACTTTAAAAATAGATTTTCCAGTGATTCTTTTTTTTGTGATTTAATATTACTGTGTTTTATCATTATATTCAATTTGGTAATTCTTAGGTTATTTAAAAAAATGAAATGCCTTTGTAAAAGATGGGTTTTTGTCTGAAACCCTGATAGTTCGAAAGAGATTGTCCATTGTGTACACGAAGTGCATCTAGTTTTTGACATAACCCTCTCAACCCTTTTGCACATGCTATGGGGTGAAATGATGATACCATGGCAAGTTTTAACATTTTTAGAGTTCATTTCTAGTGCTTTTCAATTTCAGGGTCATTTAGCACAAAAAAATCAGTAAATGTATGAAAAATAGCAAATGATGTCAGAAAGGGTTGAAAATTGATGACGTGGCTTCGAATGGTGCATACTGAACACACAAAAAGTCTGTAGTTGAAATAAGTTAAAAAATGAAATGCATGTGTAACATATGAGTTTTAGCCCACAACTTTGATACTTCGAAAGAGATTGTCCATTTTGTACACGTAGTGCATCCAGTTTTTGCCGTAACCCTCTCAACTTTTTTGCACATGCTATGTGGGTGAAATGATGATACCATGCAAACTATCAACCTTTTCAGAGTTCATTTGTAGGGCTTTTCAATTTTAGGGTCATTTAGCTCAAAAAATTAGTAAATGCATGAAAAATAGCAAATAATGTCAGAAAGGGTTGAAAATTGATGACATGGCTTTGAATGATGCATGGTACTAGTTTAAGTTACTCCCTGTTGTGGCTAGTCTTATAAACCAGTGTAGGTGAGATGGAGGAGAGCAAAAGAGTGACACATGCACTGGTGGGGTGTCACCGTGAGAAGTCCATCGGACTCGAGGGAGCACCGGTTCACCTCGAGAGTGGTTCCCAGCCCAGAGAGAAAGTAATCACATGGGAGGAGTTGTCACGTCAGTAGTCAAGGCTCTAGGGATGTAGAATGGTGCATACTAAATGCACAAAACACATAAGTACCCTAACTATTACAAAGATTCCCGCAGGTTTGTCCGAATGGGAGTTTCCGCTCGCTTGTTAGCCTTAGCCGCAAGCAGAAAAGTACGCACACCATTAATGAACTGGGGAGAGCATCAGTCATCGTACATCCATTGCCGGCTCATCTTTATTACACAACACTGAAAAGACCAAATTAATACAAGTTCATACATAAAGTTCATACACACTTATTCTCATAAAAAACATACAAACTCTCTGGCTAAAGCATTTAAATGCAACAACAAATGCGATCAAGATCACAACTAAGGTAACAATTGATCCAACGGCATAGTGATACCAAGCCTCTTGATTAACGACATATTTTTTAAATTTTCTAATCTTCAAGCACATTGCATCCATCTTGATCTTGTGATCAGCGACGACATTGGCAACATACAACTCCAGCTTAATCTTCTCTTCTTCAATTCATTTCAATTTTTCTTTCAAATTCTCATTTTCTTTTTCAACTAAATTTAACTTCTCGACAAGAGGGTCAGTTGTAATCTCCGGTTCACATACCTCCTAGATAAAAATATCTATGTCAACTTGATGGGCATAATTGTCATAAACACAAAATGCAACTAATAGTTATAAAAGAGAATATACCACATCCGAATCATAAACCGTACAAGGGCCGATGGGGACGGATATCAAAACCATACTATGTATAACAAACAACCTACGGGTAAGAAAATTATACAAGTAACTATCTAAATCACACAAACATGATTTTCTTTTTATAAAAGGGATAAGAACAAGAGGCTCACCAAGGTGGTGCCGGCGACAGGATGGTGCAGGCGATCGACGGTGGTCAGGAAGGGGACGGGAAGGCACTAAGTAAACCACACCTACACATGCAAACTAAGAAGTTAATTTGAGCTCATATTGCATATAAATCAAATAAACTACCACATATAAATACTCCCAAACTAAATCCCATAAATCACTATACTTATAGAGCATTGCAAGAGCTAATCTACTGTTGGTACAACAAACATTGGGTTTCTTGCCCAGACTGTGCACAGGCTCAAAGGCAAGATTACAATGCCAAGGTCGGACCAAGCAAGGAGGATCAACTCTCTTGGAAGATTCAAGTACAGATCAAGAGGCCAAGACGAGCCAGAGAAACAAGATAATGCTAAGGAAAGAACCAACCTTGCCGGGAAGGCGAGCCTTGCGGGGTTGGGTTTTGCACCGGAAGCATACTTCCAGATCATCCCGGCAGGCCCTGCCGTGACTTGCGGAGGCAAGCTACGCCACCGCTCCACCTCATGAGCGACACAAGTCACATGTCAGTAAGGTGTCAAGCCCCAAGATAACTAAGTGGCTGCTTTTCACCACATGGCAGCCACTTTCTACAGCAACACCTCCATATGACACCCGTCCTAGTTCGTGTCAAGCAAGCAGGTGTGAAGCTGGCAAAATGGCCCGGCAATGGCTGCCAGACACGCTGTAATGTGACACTAGACAACGCATTTAATGCGCTCTGTGAGCCTGCAGAGTTAGGTATGATAGCACTGTTTGCTATCTAATCAGTATGCACAGACTGATTTGCCACTGTGGTAACCCCTTGGTCTATAAAAGGAGGCCCGTGGGAAATGTAAAAAGGGTTCGGTTTGTGAGGTTGCCAGGCTCAAGCCCTCACGTACCCATACGCACAGCCACTTCGCCTGAGGCAACCCTACGGGGAAAAGTGCGTTGCATCCACCACCACCTTTTCCACCATCAATCCACCAAAGAAAGAGTAGGGTTTTATGCCTCACGGTGGCCCAAAACTGGGTAAAATTGCCTGTGTGATCTCTGCCGTGCTGCGTGACGCTTCTCCACTCTTTGTGCAATGTGCCCTTTCCCCCGCTGAACCAAAAGGGGCTCGTAGCCCCACGTGGTTTCCAGCGGCATCTTTGGCGCGCCAAGTAGGGGGGTCACTTGCGCGAACCTGAGAGTGTTGGTAGTGCATCATCTTCATCGCCATCTTCATCATTGATGGCGTCATCGACAATGGCACGTAAGAAGCTTGGAGCTTTGAATCACCCGTCCACCTCAAGGGATCCATCGCTCATGACTGCCAACCTCACGGGAAATGAGGGGACGCGTGAGGATGTGGACGTTGCGGGAGGTGTGGTTGACGCAAGTGGCGTTGGCACCACTGCTCCCGTGGCCGAAGGAGGAGCCAGAGGCACCGGGGAAGAACAACATCAGCATTGTTCTAGTGGTCATGCTCCACGAGGTACGGATGGAGGGATTACTTTACCTGCACCCTCTCTCCTCGCCGAAGGGCAAGCCATAGTGGTGGCACTCGTTCTGTGGTGAATCGCAACCCTCCGGCCGCCCCCATCACGGGTGCGACCATGAGACACGCGCCACCCCTAGGACAAGCTAACCCAGCTACTATACCCAACGAAGCCGCCGACCCTCAAGCGCATCTACTGCGTGACCATGCCATCCAAGCGGCTGGCTCACGGTAGCGAGGGTGCGACGCGGTCACCACCGGCGCCATCAAGAGCCGAGCGACACAACGGTCTTCATCATCTTCACCCGTGCCAAGCACTGCCTCAGAGGCCATGGCGCGGGCCCAGTTACTGTTGAGATTCCTGTCGGCGGCCGATCAAATGGATGAGTGGTGAGCCACCATCCAGAGCTTGATTAGTTTCGCCGAGGCGGGAGGATCACAGCGAGCTGGCCCACCACAGCCTCCCCAGGCAACGGCAACGGCTCATGCAGCTGGCCACACGGATGGGGTTTCCCCCATGATGCAGGCCCCACTTCGGCAAGCAGTACAGGAGCTATGTAACCAAGATCCCGACAATGTCTCGATGGCCTCCTCTGACCCTCGAGCGCGTCAAGAACCACAACGAGCCCCGAAGGACAGACTGAGGGAAGGCGCACGCGCCATCGTCGAGCGGCGGCGCGACAACCACTGCCAACCCAATGGGTGCGACGGCCCCAATGTCAACGAGCCCACGCTCAGAGATGGCAGGTGCCTACCTTTGAAGGTCGTGTGCCCTGCCTTTACCCATGAGCTACAGCAAGTACGTTGGCCGCCCGCTCGCACAATCAAGCCAGAGATACCCGAGAAGTATAATGGAATATTGAACCCGGGAGAATTCTTGAGCATTTACACCATCGCTGTTCAGGTTGCCGGGGGAAGATATGAGAAGGTATTCGCCAACTATTTCCCTTTGGCACTCAAGTCAAATGTGAGGGCTTGGCTGATGCACCTGCCGGAGAACTCCATTGCGACCATGGCTGACCTATGCCATGAGTTCATTGGCGCCTTCACAGGCGGCCATCAAGAACCAGGATGGCTCAGTGACTTGCAGCTTCTCCAGCAGAAGGAAGGAGAGATACTGCGGAAGTACTTGCAAAGATTCAGCAGAGTCCACGAAAACATTCCAGATATCCACCCAACAGTTGTGATACCTACCTTCCAGTCTAATGTGCACAACCACGGGATATGTTCCAAGATGAACGTTAAGTTTCCCAAGACTGTGGAGGAATTGTATACCTTGGTGGACAAGTGTGCTTGGGTGGAAGAGGGGAGGAAGCTCCCTGGGAGGAAGATTGTGTTGACATCGACTCAGAGGATGACGACGAGTCCACCAGTCAGAGGAAGAAGAACAAGAAGCACAATAAGAAGCGCAAGGATAAGGAAGTGTTGACTATTGAGAGATCTGGCACTCCTAGTACCGGCAAAAAGGCTAAAGCCGAAGCCCCCCGACAAGGAAGTTATCGCGTGCGCTGACTGCCGGGAGGCTGCGGCTGCCGAGAAAGCTGGGAAAGGTGATGGATCGTACTACAAGATTCATCGGACCAAGGGTCATGATCTCCAAGAGTGTCATCAGGTTGAGTAGCTCGTAAAGAGGCAGAGAGCTGAGTATGAGAAGCGAGATAAGGAAAAAGGTCAGAGCGGTACTAGCGGTAAGGGCCGGGGCGGTGAAGCAAATCGCCCCTGCAAGGCTCCTCGGAACCAAGGAAAACCCGCTAGGGGCCGAGAGAAAGAGGATTGCAATGCTAGAAGTGATGAAGGGGATAAAGAGGAAACCAGTGAGCAAGAATTCCAGAAGTCCACTAACGCCCTGTGCATCAACGAGGGTGCATCTTTGCACTCCTCTCACCGCCAGCTTAAACAGTGGGCGCGTGAGGTCAATACCATGGAGCCAGTAGCAGGTTCACGGAAACCGCTCAAATGGTCACACATGCCAATCATATTTGATGAGGAGGATCATCCTGATAGCACCACTGCGGTAGGATGCTTGTCGTTGTTGGTCTCACCAACAATCCGCAACCTCAAGGTTACAACGATGTTGGTTGATGGCGGGGCTGGGTTGAATCTGATTTCCCCACAAGTTCTCAGCAAACTCCAGATAGCAGAGGAAGAGATTAAGGCCACAGGCACCTTTCAAGGAATCAATCCCGGCAGGAGTCATCCTAAGGGAAAAATCATGTTGCCCGTAACATTTGGAGGAGAGTTGAACTACCGGACTGAGAAGATTGTGTTTGATGTTGTCGACCTCCCCCTGCCATACAATGGAATCCTTGGGCGTCTAGCCCTGACCAAGATCGTGGTGGCATCACACTATGCCTATAACACCTTGAAGATGCCAGGCTCGATGGGCTTCATTTCCATTCCATCAGATAAGAAAGATGCGATGATATGCGTTGACAAGATGTATCGAGATGTTGTCGCGACAGAGGCCGCCGAAGTTGTAGTGCCCGCCAAGCAAAGCAAAGGAAAGAAAAAAGATAGTAAGGACACCAACAAGGAATCCGGGAAGCGTGCCCCTACCAAGTGCATGACACCTGTTGATGATGTGCCGGAGAGTTCCAACAGCAGGAAGACCAAGGCTCCTGGCAGGGCCGGCTGGTACCAATGGTATTTTTACCATCAGTGCCACCCTCGATGACAAATAGGAAAGCATGCTCGTTGCCTTCCTGCGGGTGAATATCAATGTGTTTGCCTAGCAACCATGTGATATCCCCGATGTTGCCAGGGAGGTAATCGAGAACCACCTTGCTGTCTGCCCACATGCCCGACCCGTTAAGCAGAAGGTGCAGAAGCAGGCCTTGGAGTGGCAGCAGTTCATTGCTGAAGAGATTAAGAAACTTAAGGCAGCTTGTTTGGTTAGAGGAGTACTCCATCCAACATGGTTAGCAAACCCAGTGGTTGTGTGCAAGGCTAATGGGAAATGGAGGTTATGCATAGATTTCACGGATTTGAACAAGGCATGCCCAAAGGACCTATTCCCCTTGCCGCACATTGATCAGATTGTGGATTCGACTTCCGGGTGTGATCTGCTCTCCTTTATGGATGCATATTCTGGATACCATCAAATATTCATGTCCAAGGAAGATGAGGAAAAGACCTCATTCATCACCCCAGTAGCACATACTGCTTTGTGCGCATGCCTTTCGGGTTGAAGAGTGCTGGGTCCACTTTTGCAATAGCAGTTCAAATTGGTTTCGAGCCGTAGTTACAAAGGAACATTGAAGCCTATATGGTTGCCATTGTGGTCAAAACCAAGGACAAATCAACCCTCATCCATGATTTGGAAGAGACATTTGCCAATTTGTGCAAGATCAACTTGAATTTAAACCCGGAGAAGTGTGTGTTTGGCATTCCTCTGGCAAGCTGCTTGGTTTCTTTGTGTCCCATTGCAGGATCGAAGCCAATCTAGATAAGATCAAGGCCATCAAGCAGATTCAGGCACCTAGGACAGTTAAAGACGTGAGAAGTCTGACAGGATGCGTTGCCGTGGTTAGCAGATTCATCTCCAAGTCTGACAGGATGCGTTGCCGTTCTTCAAAATTTTGAAGAAGGCAGGACCTATGAAGTGGACTCCGGAAGCAGATGTAGCATTTCAAGTTCTGAAAACCTATCTGTATTATGTGCCCACTTTGGTTGCACCCAAGCCACAGGAGCCACTGATGATGTATCTAGTAGCGACTAATCAGGTGGTCAGTATAGCACTGGTGGCACAGCGGGAAGTGGAGGAAGCAATAACTTCAACAGACACCCTGCCAAGAGCAGAAAGAGAGGATAGCCTGGCAAGGGCAAGTATGGATCAGGACAAAGAGAAGCACGACAGCGAAGGTAACCCCAAGGACACGGCAAGGAAGAAAGTGGTGCTGCGCCCAGTGTACTTTGTTAGTTCCCTATTGCAGGGGGCTAGATCCAGGTATTCTGGTGTGCAAAAATTGATTTTTGGCCTCGTCATGGCCTCAAGGGAACTGCGCCACTACTTCCAAGCTTATGAGATCACGGTTGTCACACGCTTTCCATTGCAAAGGACACTTCAGAACCTAGAGGCTACCGATAGGATAGTGGAATGGGCTCTAGAATTATCCAGCTTTGGCCTGAAGTTTGAAAGCACGTCAACAATTCAGAGCAGGGCGTTGGCAGAGTTTATTGCAGAATGGATGCCAACCCCTGATGAGGAAATGTTGTTAACAGTTTTCCCGGCAAGGAATCACCCGAAGAATGTATCACGTATTTCGATGGTGCCTTCTCCCTACAAGGTGCAGGGGCTGGCATGCTTCTTGTTGCTTCCACTAGGGAGATTCTGAAGTACGTTGTCCAGATGCACTTTCCCCGGGAGGAGGCGACCAACAATACAACAGAGTATGAAGGGCTCCTCGTCGGGCTAAGGATTGCCACAGAATTGGGAATTAAGAAATTGATCATTCGAGGATATTTAGAGCTTGTGGTTAGACAAGTCAAAAAGGATTACCAAAGTCCATTGATGGAGGCATATGTCGAGGAAGTGAGAAGATTGGAGAAGCACTTTGACGGATTGCAAACAAAGCACGTACCCCATGCAGAAAACAACATTGCTGATCATCTGTCAAAGTGCGCTGCGCAGAAGCTACCTGTGGAACTAGGAACTTTTGTTCTCCACATTACTCAACTCTCTGTATCCCCAAAAACAATGGCCCAAAAGAGGAGGAAATTAGACCCCAGTAAACCTCTCCTGGTAGAGCCTCCCGGGGCTCCTGGCAGGGACCCTGCTAGAAACAACTCCCCTTCAACACTCGGGTCCCACCCTCCTGCCAGGCCACTGGTCCCCGCGGTCCAGAGATGCACCCCACAAATGAGGAGGTGCCACTAGTCCTCGTTGCCGAGTCTCAGGCTCCCACTTGGGCAAGACACATAGTCGATTTCCTCCAAACCGGAGAACTTCCCGAATAGCAAGAAGAAGCTGAAAGAGTAGCTTGGAGGGCCAGTATGTATCAGTTTTTCGATGACACTATGTACAGAAGAAGGCTCAATGGTGTGAAATTGAAGTGCATTTGCCGGGAAGAAGGAAAGGAACTACTGGCAGAGATACACAAAGGAATGTGCGACTCCCACATTGGACCAAGGGCTTTAGTTGGGAAATCATTCCGGCAAGGATTCTATTGGCCCACTGCCCTCCAAGATGCGGTTTAGCTATTTACCAAGTGTGAAGCCTGCCAGTTCCATTCCAAGAATATCCATCTGCCTGCCCAAGCACTTTAGACAATCCCTTTGTCATGGTGGTTTTTAGTCTGGGGGATCGATATCCTCGGCCCTTTTCCCCGAGCTGCCAGGGGCTTTGAATTCTTGTTCGTTGCAATCGACAAGTTTACAAAGTGGCCGAAAGTAGCTGCCGTGAGAAAGATGACTTCTCAGTCAACTATCAAGTTCTTGAAAGATATGGTGTACCGCTTCGGAGTTCCTGCCTGGATCATCACTGACAACGTCACCCAATTCACGAGCCATGCCTTCAGGCAATATGTTCATGCCCTCGGAAGCAAGATCTCATTTGACTCTATTGCACATCCCAGAAGCAATGGACAAGCTAAGAGGGTGAATGCTGAAGTGCTGCGAGGCCTTAAGACAAGAATGTTTGATAAGCTGCTGAAGTGCAGAAGGCGGTGGATCGATAAGCTGCCGGTGGTTCCTTGGTCCCTCAAAACGACACCAAATCGAACTACTGGGAAGACTCCCTTCTCCCTAGTCTATGGGGCAGAAGCAGTCATCCCCACGGAACTCATTTACGGGTCACCTCGAGTACTTGCCTATGATGAAGTAGCGCAGAAACAACACCGACGTGACGATGCTATGCTTCTCGAGGAGAACTATCCCCGGGCTGCTGCGTGTGCTGCATGCTATCAGCAAGCCCTGCACCGCTATCATAGACGCAGGGTTCATGCCAGGTGTTTTCAGGAAGGTGACCTTGTCCTTAGGCACGTTCAGACCGCCAAGGGTGAAAACAAGTTATCACCAAAGTGGGAGGGCCCTTACCGGGTAGTACGAGTCACCAGACCTGGTGCAGTCCGTCTCGAGACCGGAGATGGCGTTCAATTGCAAAACTCATGGAATATTGAGCATCTCATAAGTTCTACTCATAAGGCGCGGCTATCGTGCCCTTCCCGTTAGCCACCCATTTGTACAGGCCTTGCCTCAGTTGCATGTAACCCCTTGTACAAAGTCAGGCGTAGACCCTTAGCAACAGAGAAATAAATGAAGCCCAGGGGGCCCCCGACAAGTGCATGCATGCATAAGCATATCATGAGCATTGCATGTTCATGTAGATAAGATCTCATCTGGCATCATCTTCTTATGCATAAACTACAGGCTCCTACCATGGACCAAGTCCCCAAGAGGAGATGAGAAGACAAGCCAGCACTGCGGTCTCCGGCAAGCCATACAGATAAGTTCTTCCTCTTACCGACACGTGTTCTGTAAGTAAGAACTTGTGTGTAAGAAAACCCTGCTACTCCTTTGAAACTTAGGTGCTCCCACCCTTTGACTCGAACGCCGCTTCAGTCAGGGTGTTGGAGTCCTCGACTAGGGGGTCCTTGGGCGACCGGTCTATGGGATATGGGCCGGACCGATGGGCCGTCAAGATACAAGACAGAAGATCACATCTTGTGTCCGGTAGGGACTCCTGTATACGTTGATGGCAAGTTTAGGTGTTCGGATATGTTATTTCCTTTCTGTTAAACCGACTTTGTACAACCCTAAGCCCCTCTGGTGTCTATATAAACCAGAGGGTTAGATCGGAGGCAGGATCACGACATTACTAAGCTAGCCAAATTAGGGTTAGCCAATATGATCTTGTGGTAGATCAACTCTTGTAACCCCTATACCCTTCGAATATAATCAAGCAGGAGTAGGGTTTTACCTCCATTAAGAGGGCTCGAACCTAGGTAAATACTGTGTTCTTTGTCCATTGTTACCATCGGTCCTCGGACATATAGCTTGGGCCCCCCTACCCGAGATCTGCCGGTTTTGACACCGACATTGGTGCTTTCATTGAGAGCTCCACTGTATCATCAACAAAAGGATCGATGGCTCGCCTCTTCATCAACAATGATGTAGCGTCCAGGGAAACCTTTCTCCCATGACATGTCTTTGTGTTCGGTGGCTTCGTGCTTCATGCCAACTCGATCCGCCGCCTCGAGCAGGTTGACAGTTATGCCCCCGACCACCAGATCAGCTTCGGAAACCTGAACTATGTCGCTGATATCCAAGGAGATCTAATCTTCGAGGGGTTCGTGGCCTTGGCTGCCGCTCCATGCCCCCATCAAGAAGTCTTTTCGGATCCCCTAATAGATATCGTTCAAGGGTCAACCCTCATACCTGCCCCTACCTTAGATCCAGGGTGGGTCGCATTGTCCGAAGACGAGAACGTTAGCCCCACCGGACTCCTTCCCCTCATGGAGCTCCAGACCTAAGACCCAGATGCAATCTTGCACTTGCCCCTGGACAATCACTCCGAATTGTCGAGGTCTGCGCTCATCTGGTCCGATCAGGTGTCCATGCCAAACTCAGCCCTGCAGATCCACAGTTTCTGGTCCAACTTTTGCTCCTAGATGAAACATGGGATTAATGCAGTCTCTCACCATCACGGAGGCTTTGCCTCCGAACTGTACCCAGCTCGGGCTGGGGGCTGAGAGCGGGGAATTTTATGCCCCACCCATCACCCACTTGATAGCCACTGTCGAGGATTTAACCGACATGCTGGACTACGTGTCTGAAGACTTCGACGACATGTAAGATGATGCCCATGCCAAACCAAGCCAAGTCCCACTCGTCACAGGGCGTTGGACGGCCACTTCAACCTATGACGTGTACATGGAGGACACTCTTGATAAAAAGGACGACGAGGATAATCTGAGCCCTACTGAGGACAAACCCGTCAAAAAACCACCAAAGTGGCGATGTTAGTGGTGCCGCTCATGATCACGTCAAGCGAAGGATAGTAATACCGGCACCGGAGACAATGAGACTCCGGACGATGTCGAAGATCCCGAATACCCCGTCGAGCCCACATCCGAACAAGATGAAAGGGAAGAGGGTCAGTATAGTCCCAAACACGCCGATCATGAAGATTCAGAGGACAACAACTATATGCCAGAATCCGAAGAGGAAGTTAGCCTCGGAGACAAAGATTTTATCGTCCCAGAGGAACCCATCGAAAAGAACGCTTCAAGCAACAGCTCATCCCCACAACACGGAGCCTGAAAAAGAAACACCAGCAGCTCAAAGCTGAACAGGATACACTCAATGAAAGGTGGAGTAAGGTCCTGGCCACTGAGGAATATGGCCACGAGCGACCTGCTAAAAGTAACCCCAAGCGCAAGCTGCTGCCACAATTCGACGACGAAGCACTTGAGCCAATACCATCGAAATACAATCAGGCAGATCAACCAGACCGACCACCATGTGGATGGGATAAAGCAGCATATCAAGCCAAACACCAACCCGCACCCCCTCGCCGAAGAGGAGGGAGACAGTAGCCCCGGGATACACATATGACTTGCAACGTGACCTAGCCAATAAAGCTGGCCAGACTAGATCAATCTACGGATCAAGAGGGCATGCCCCGGCTCGGGACAACGGCTATGAAGCCCGGCGTGATGAACATTACTATATTCGGGATCAAAACCGAACTCAGATGTCAGCTGACCTCCGCCGCGATATTGCGCGATATAAAGGGGCCACACACCCTTTATTCTTCACCGATGAGGTAATGCATCACCAATTTCTGGAAGGGCTTAAACCCATAAACATCGAACAGTAGGATGGAACAACGGATCCGACCGTCTGGATTGAAGATTTTCTTCTCCACACCCACATGGCTCATGGAGATGACCTCCATGCCATCAAATATCTTCCTCTAAAGCTGAAAGGACCAGCACGGCACTGGCTGAACCGCCTCCTAGAAAACTCCATTGGAACATAGGAAGATTTGCAAGATGCTTTTCGGGCCAACTTTCAGGGCACTTATGTCTGGCCACCGGATGCTGACGACTTGAGTCACATAATCCAGCAACTAGGTGAATCGGCTCACAAGCTTTGGAATCGGTTCCTAATAAAAAAAGAACCAGATCGTGGACTGTCCAGATGTTGAAGCCTTAGTGGCCTTCAAACACACCGTCCGGGACGAACGGCTCGCCCGACACCTCGAGCAGGAAAAGCCGAAGACAATGGCAGCCTTAACTGCACTACTGATGCGCTTCTGTGCGGGTGAGGATAGCTTGTTGGCTCTTAGAAGCAACAGCTCGGGCGACCCCGACACTTCTGAGGCCAGGGATGGCAATGGTAAACCTTGCCATAATAAAAATAAACGTCGGAACACCAACAACGACATAGACGATATGGCAGTCAATGCCGGATTGAGCAGCTCTAAATCCGGTCAGCGGAAGAAACCTTTCAAAGGCAACAGGGACGGTCCATCCAGCTTGGATAAAATCCTTGAGAGGCCTTGCCAGATTCATGGTAGACCCAATAAGCCTACTAACCACACAAACATGAATTGTTGGATTTTCAAACAGGCCGGTAAGATAAATACCAAACACAAGGGAAAGTGACCTCCAAGTGAGGACGATGACGAGCCCCGTCAGCCGAACACCGGGGGTCAGAAACAGTTTCCCCCTGAGGTAAAAACAGTGAACATGATCTATGTCACTCACATCCCCAAAAGGGAGCGCAAACGCGCACTAAGGGACATCTATGCTGTAGAGGCTGTCGCCCCCAAGTTCAACCCATGGTCAGCTTGTCCGATCAATTTTGATCGCAGGGATCACCCAACCAGTATCCATCAAGGGGGTTCGGCCGCCCTTGTACTTGATCCAATTATTGAGGATACCATCTCACTAGAGTCCTTATGGACGGGGGCAGCAGTCTCAACTTGATCTATCAAGACATTGTCCGCAAGATGGGCATCAACCCATCAAGAATCAAGCCTAGTAGCACTACCTTTAAAGGTGTGATACCGGTCGTGGAGGCCCGTTGCACGGGCTCACTGACACTGGAGGTAGTATTACGCTCCCCAGACAACTTCCGCAGCGAAGAGTTAATCTTTGACATCGTCCCTTTCCGTAGTGGCTATCACACACTGCTCGGACAAACTGCTTTCGCCCTTTAATGTAGTCGTGCACTATGCTTACTTGAAGATGAAGATGCCTGGACCTCGGGGCGTTATTACAGTCAATGGAAATATGGAGCGCTCCCTCCGTACTAAAGAGCACACCAAGGCCCTCGCAACCGAGGTGTATGGCAGCCTTATAAAGCCGAACAGTTCATCGGCTAGTAAAGCCAATGATGTATCTAAACGAGTCCGGTCCATGCACAATTGCGATAAATCAATGGATCCGGACCTTGATTAGCAATTTGGCCTCCGCCGATCGCCCCATCAGGTTACAGCTTACGTACCGCGCGTACATAACTAGGCACTAAAAATACCCTTGGCGACGCTGGAGGCACACTACGGTAAAGGTCCATAGTAAGGCTTGACCCCATCTGGACTGCATATACCTTTTTTTCTCACTGCAGGTTCATCAAGAGCCCTATTTGCTATATGGTTTTTCAGGAGATCCTCTTAAGGCTAGCGTTTCCCAACCATCAAACATTCCTATCAAAGGACTTATTGCTAAGGAGAAACGACACAAATGTGCGACAGGGCATCACTGGAATTTTTGAACCATTATTTCTAGGCCCTCTGTTAGACTTTCCCTTATATAAAACCCTTTCCTTTTCTCTTTAGGCATGTATACATTACCTTAATATTAAATGGCATTGTCTGTCAAAACACGCCTCGACGTATTCATAAGGATATAGAGGAAGCAGATGATCATCACCTTTTTGGTTGGTTTCTTGTATTATCTTGTCATCCGTGTTCCCCCTTACGTTCGACTAACATACATGCTTCGGCACGGCCTTCGTACTAGGGGCTGTATTTGGTCCCGCAAATTCTTAAGTCCGAACACCTATAAGGAATTCTTCGATGCCCCGGATATTGCATTATATGCATCGGCTCCGACTCATGTCTTTGGTTTATAGTTGGGTTGCCCGGCTCCTGTGTTTGCCACCTTACGTTCCGCAAGTTCGGCTAAGGTAGTAAAGGGAGAACTACTGTGATAGTATTTCTGGTTCGTCCAGTTAAGTACCTCAGTAGAGAAAGCCGAAAACTGGCTGTCATGATATGCGAGAGTGGGTCAGCGATCCGGTCACTTATTGTTATACTAAAAATCATTCGCGATTTATGCCATGTTACACGAGGGGCTGGGCTTCGACCAGCCGCGTTGCAAAGGCACCGACTGTCGTTCACGTAACTAGGGGGCTAGTACTTAGCACCACCAATGGACTCTTATGGCTAAGTGAAAGAACTAAAGCCGCATAGTCTGATTGCCTAGTTCACGTCGCAAGACGCCTCCTACATCGGACCAAGACATTGGATAAAGTGCGGTCATGCATTCTCGAACACCCTTGTAATATTTACGTGGGGGCAGAAGCCGACGACTGGTAAACTTTCAGACTTATAAATTAAAACGGCCAAACAAGAGGATAAACTAATTATAAAGCGCAAACATAACTATTTCACACAATAAGTTCAGTACATGACTCTTACAAACCGGACTCTATTAATCAAATATTATGTCCTTTGAGCACTGGTCCTCTATGATGCGGGCTCCCTCGAGGACCTTGCCGAAGTACTTTCCCGGCCGCCAGTGATCCTTGCCTTTAGGTGGCCCTGCAGTGGCAATCTCGGTGGCCTTCATCTTCGCCCATTGTACCTTGACTCGGGCGAAGGCCATCCAGGCACCTTCTATGCAGGCCGACCGCTTGATGGCGTCCACCCAAGGACACGCCTTGACCAGCCACTTCACATGTCCGAAGTAGCTGCTGGGTATGGGCTCAGCTGGCCAAAGACGGACTATTACATCCTTCATGGCTAACCCGGTCACCCTATGCAGCTCCGTCAGCTGCTTTAGCTGATCGCTGAGGGATGCCGGATACTCTGGCGCAAGGTATTGCGACCAGAATAGCTTCTCCGTGGAGCTCCCCTCTTTGGTGCGGAAGAACTCGGCGCCATTAGCAATGCTCCTCTGCAGATCCGTCAATGCGCGTGGAGAACTCCAAGCCCGAGTCAGCAAAATATATCTCTTCTTGGTAAATTTACTCTGCATGAGAATCGCCTTACTAGCCGCTATTTGCCTGGCCTCTTGAATCTCCTGGCGAGCACCCTGGGCCTCAATCCGGTCTTCTTTCGCCCTTTCCAGTGCTTTGGTGAGCTCGAAGTGTTGTTCCAAACTCTTCTGCTCCAAGTACTCGCACTTAGCGATGGCGTCCTTGAGCTCCTGTTCGACCTCCCCGACCCGTGCCTCATGTCTTCGACAGGTGGTTTTCTCCACCTCTAACTCCTTGGCCACTTTGTCTGCGGCCGCCTTGCTCACCTCCGCCTCCTTCTTGGCTTGGGCGAGGGCGGTCTTGAGGGACTCGACCTCGGCTGCGCCAACTGTGATTATAATCATAACATTTAATAAGTTTTAAAGATTAATACATATATCACTATCTGGTATGTAGCAGTGCCGCATACCTTGGGTTTCGTTAAACCGCTTGTTGATGCGGTCGAGTTCCTCATCGGACAACCTAAGCTTCCGATTGAGCTCGGCAACCTCTACGGCCTGGGCAGTAGCCGCCAGCATAGAAGCCTGTCCAACAACATATATGATACATTATCAATTTGTTTTTGATCCTCTATTCGGATTGTTCTAATCCGAACAGAGTCTCAGGGGCTACTGTCTATACATGGGCTGAGCACTATTCTGATCCCAGAATCCAAATAACTATTTAGATCAGGATCAGTCCTATATATGAGGCAAAGGATGCTCCCGAACTCAAAAAAACAAAAAACAAAAACAAAGCCCACCCCTGCACCCCACGTTCTCCTCGATTCCCAGCCGCTCCCATCCCCGTCGCCGTGCGCCTCCCAGCGCGCCGCCACCGACCCGCACCTCCTCTCCTCCTAGCGTGCCACCACCGGCCCATACCTCTCCCCTCCCAGCGTGCCGCCGCCGAACCGCACCTCCTCCCCTCCGAACGCGCCACCGCTGAACCACACCTCCCCCTCCCAGCGCGCTGCCTCCGGCCCGCACCTGCCCCCGGTCCTCCGGTGATGCACCGGCTGTCCCCACCCTGAACCCCGCCTCTCCCGTCGCGCCGCCACGCAACCCCTGGATCCGGCCGACGTCCCGCCTCCTGCCCCCGGATCCGTCCAAGACAGATCCCACCGCCGCCTGCCACCACCAAGAACCGGCACGCTACCAAGCGCCGGCACGCGACCCCGCCGCCGACCTCAGGTACGCCACCGCGCCTCCCCTGCCACCTAGGTTGCCCCCAGCCTCGCCCAGCTCCTCTTCCAACGATGACCCCCTGCCACACGCGCCTCTTCGTTGCTCTGTCCCGGCCACGCGTGCCACCCCGTCCTGCCTCCGGCGACGCAAACCACCTCCGCCCGCGGGCGCCGCCGCACGAACCCCGCGCGTGTCATGTACGCCAGCTCCACCCGAATCGCCGCCGCAGCCTCCCTCCACACAAACCATGCACCGCCGCCACCTTGGGCCGTTCAACAACACATCCCAAGGATGTTCACCACCGCATCACCCTGATCCCCACTGCCACAAAATGCTCCGATGAGGCCCAGATCGTTCCTCCCCGTGGTTCATAGTATGGGTTGCATCCTGTATGTCGAGTTGCCACCCTTTTAGGAAAAAAATTACTAATCTTGCTCATTAGTATTGCTTGCCATGCTATTCTATTGTCCGCATTGCAGATATATGGTTGGTGATTTGTCACTTGTTAAATTACATGATGAGATGACATGAGCTATGGAAAGGAGCGAGCAGGACACAATAAAGATGATGTCCTGACTTCATTTTTGGGACGGTTCGAAATGTGTTTGGGTCAATTTCTTCTGTGTTTTCTCAGTCACTATATTGTTCTTGCTCATTTTGTTGAAAGATGGTCTTGTGTTCTGTGAAGATGTGAACAAAAATATGTATTCACAACAAAGAACACGAAGATGTTGTGGTGATGTAAAGTCCGGCCTAGCATCTGTAGTTTTCCAGATTGCTATGAATATTTTGGTAATCTTAACTGTGGCTTTGATGCAATTTATTTCTGTAGATGTATAAAACCTGTCAATTCATGGTGAACAAAAACATGTTGCTGCATGTGGAGTGTTCCTGACTTGAGCGTGTATTTTCTTTTGATTTATGTGGCATTATATATGAGGTACTGTGGTACTGAGGTTTGGTTGGAAATGAGTGAGGGAGTTAATTTGTTTGAGCCTTGGACTTGTTGCTGCTTATTTTTAGTAGCATCATGGTACCAGCATTTTGTACATTGATGTTTCCTCTCTACTAGGCGGTGTGATGTTTTAGGAACAAGCTTTGTTGCTAAACACAACAAAAATTGTAGGTACAATGACTCAATTGCAGCCCACTCTTTTTGCACCTGTAGTTTTGTTGGTTTTGCACCTAGATGTTATTATGCTACAATTTTTTCAGAAGTTCAAAGATGACAATTATAGAAATTCGATGAATGCTCTGTTGTGCTTGTACTACTATGCTAAAAATTTGCTTTAACTTTTTGTGAAGGTCAAAATATTGTGTTCGAGAAGGTCAAGTGTGTTATGTGTATCTCAGCAAGTTCAAATAATTTAAACATGCAAAATGTTGTGTTCGAGAAGGTCAAGTGTGTCATGTGCATCACCTCGCCCCCACTGAATCTTCTGCATTTTTTGTGTATTCTTCAGAAGTTCAGGTCATCATAAGTTTCGTCGATTGAGCTACTCTTATGAAAAAGTTCACCACAGAGGCATGCAAACCGGGGAGGACGACGAACCATGCCTGGTGCCGCTACCCTCGTGAATAGATGGAGGAAGAGGGTCACCAGAGGCAGGAAGATGGTCATTTCAGAGGCAGGGAGATGGTCACATAAGGTGCGGGAAGATTGTCAGAGTTCAGGAACGGGGTGTGTGTAATCTTTGTGTTGTTTTTGGGGTGCAAATTAACATGGATATGCGATCTCACATCCTGTGTATTCTTGAGATGGCCTCCCTTAGCCTCAAAACCATATTGCATATAAATATGATAGTCCCAATGCTACGGTCACGTGTAAAGAAAATTATATATATGCCACTACCGATTTTTTCTTCAGGTGGTCTTCATCACCGTTCTAGAATTCAGATGTTCCTTCGTTGCATCTAGTTCCATCTCTCCACCTCAACACTGATTCCTTTAGCTAGATCTTGCTTGTTATGTTGTATTTTTTTCTTTCTGAAAAGCATTTGCTCTGGAATCCGGATCCGATGATGTAGCTTTGGCTATTCTTGAAAACATGGAGAAAATTGTACTTGCTTGGCAGGTCAAAATTTTGGCTTTAATTTGTTTTTTGTGAAGGTCAAAATGTTGTGTTCGAGAAGGCCGAGTGTGTTATCTCAGCAAGTTCAAATAATTTAAACATGCAAGGTGAAACATCGGAGAGTTGCGATTTTTTAGAACTTCAAGTGACAGACAAATTTGAAAAGAGCACAAAACAAAATTTAAGTCTATAAAAATCACTTCAAAACACTAACAAGAAAAAGAATGTTCTCTTTGTCATCGAAGGCAAAAGGAAAAATGAATGAAAGGGGGAATGCATTTTACGCATTTTCTAAGAGAACTAAAAAGTTTGAATTAAACTAATAGAGTAGTTCGATCTTAATAAACAATTCACCTTTTCTGATTCTTTAAATAATACCAAGAAGTTCAAATTAAAATAACAAAGTAGTTCAATCTTAATAAAAATACACATTTTCCTATTTCTAAATAATAAAACCAAGATAACTCACATTAAAATAATAGTTTTTTTGTTTGTATAACTAGGACTTTTACCGTTACTAATGAATAACACCAAGAAGTCCAAAATAAAAAAATGAAGCTATTTGATGTTTGCAAAAAACTCAGATTTCCCCAATACTAAAGATTAAAACCAAGAAGTCCAATTTTAAAAAATGGAGCAGTTCGAATAAAACCAATACTAATGAAAAAAACAGAGTAGTTTCATATTTATTTTCACAAACTTGGATTTTTCTAGTTACTAAAGAATAAAACCAATAAGTTCAATTCAAAATATTGAAGAAGTTAAAAGTTTCTAAAAAAGCTCCAATTTTCACATTTCTAAAAGTACACAAAGTTCAAATAAAAAAGGTAGAGTGGTTCAATGTCTATATAAAACTCAGATATTTTCACATAACCGAGAGAAGTTCATGTTGATAACTGTCAAAAGTTCACGTACTACAAAGTGTGCATTTGTATTAAGAGAAAAAGAATTAAAAGGCAAAGGCTAAAAATTTTGTTGCTCGAATTTCAAGTGCTCGGCCCGAGAAAGTTGTAAAAACAGGCAAAAAAATGACGTTGTTTTTGCCATTTTTAGAACTTTTCACAAACGACAAAAATTCGTAACGTCTATCTACATGAAAAAGATGCTCATATACACGGTATATTGTATGCTATATTCCTATGAATGGTTTAAAAGTTTTTATGTATACCTTAAAAACACATTTTTACGCATTAAAAAAATATTTTGAACTGTCGCGAGTATGAAAAACAGATCAACACGAAAATTTCATAAAAAGATTAAAAAAATAAAACCAGGAAGTCCATATTAAAAAGATGGAGAGGTTCAATGATTATAGAAAACTCAGATTTTCCTCTTTATTAAAGAATGAAAACAAGAAGTTCAAAAATAAAATAACAAGAAGTTCAACTTTTAAAATAAGAGCGCTTCAAAATTTCATAAAAAATATTAAGAAAATAAAACCAGGAAGTCCATATTAAAAAGAAGAAGTTCGATGATTATAGAAAACTCAGATTTTCCTTGTTATTAAAGAATGAAAACAAGAAGTTCAAAAATAAAATAACAAGAAGTTCAACTTGTAAAAATAGAGTGCTTCAAAATTTCACAAAAAATATGAAGAAAAAATAAAACCAGGAAGTCGATATTCAAAACATGGGAAAGTTCGATGATTATAGAAAACTCAAATTTTCCTCGTTATTAAAGAATGGAAAGAAGAAGTTCAAAAAAATAACAAGAAGTACAACTTTTAAAAAATACAGCACTTCAAAATTTCATAAAAAAGATTAAAGAAATAAAACCAGGAAGACCATATTAAAAAGATGGAGAAGTTTGATGATTATAGAAAACTCAGATTTTCCTCGTTATTAAAGAATGGAACCAAGAAGTTCAAAAATAAAATAATAAGAAGTTCAACTTTAAAAAATAGAGCGCTTCAAAATTCATGAAAAAAGGATTGAGAAATTCAGATTAAAATTCATAAAAAATTCATAAATTTTTACGTAACCAAGAGAAGTTCAGATTGATAACTGTCAGAAGTTCACATACTACACGGTGCGCATTTTGTATTAAAAAATAATAAAAAAGCAAAACTAAAAGTATGTTGTTATAAGTTCAAGTCCTCGGTCGGAGAAAGTTAAAAAATTTATTGTGAGAGAGGTTTGTACAAAAGGAATATCATTATTGTAACAATGATGAATGGATGAGCAAATTACAAACAAAAATACGTTACATAATTTCAACGTGAAAACAACAGGAAGTTTAACTACAACACTGAATGAATTTGAGATGAAAAACTTTTAAAACCATCGCGAGTATGAAAACATGATCAACAAGGAAAAGTTGTGTGTTTACAGCAGCTTTCCATCTGGATATCACTTGCTCAATTCCGGTGAGTGGATGGAGAGCTACGAGAAAAAAGCACGTGAAAAACAGAGTGAAGTTCGGGTAGACATACCGAAAAGTTCAAGTTCTTCACGCGGTGCATTTTCGGAGAATCTGTTTCGCGACAAAGGCAGAACGCACGATCTCGCCGTTTTCGAAATTACTTGAAAACGGCTAGGAATCAGAGAAAACCATCAGCATGAAAAAGTTTCGCATTTTCCGTAGCTTCTCAACGGTATATTATTTGCCCCATTCCGATAAATTTTGTAGAAATTATTGTGAAAACACATTGTTAGCCATTTTCAAAATTGACTTAAAACTGTAAAGAATTGGGAGAAACAATATATACCAAAAAAATTCGCATTCGTTCAAGCTTTTCAACGCCATATCATTTGCTGCATTCGGACGTATGGTTAAAAAATGTGCTCGAAAATACTAATTCGGTGGAACTTGTACCGTTTTCTAAATTACTTTTAAATCATTCAAAATTAGAAAAACTTTCAACATGAAAAAGTAGCGCATTTTCATAAGCTTTGCAACGTCATATCATTTGCCTCAATTAGATTAGCCGTTTAGAAATGTCATCGAAAATACGAACTCGGCTATTCGGTTAGCGAAATTTTACGATTTTCTACTCTTTAACCATAGGTTATTAGAGAAAACTATCAACTTGTGGAAGGAGCGGTTTTGCAGCAGCTTTCTAACGCCATATTATTTGCCTCATTTTGATTAACAGTTTAGAAATGCGATCGAAAATACGATTCACATTTCTTGTATGAAGAAAAAACGGTTTTCAGAATTGATCTTAAACCGCTTACATTTTGTCAAAAATACAACTTAGGTCATGATACTCGTGTCCATAGCTTTCCAACAGTATATTGTAAGCCCCATTTGGACACTTTTTAGCTGAAGTTCAACCTAGTACTCGGGGAAGGTCAGGTTGGGTAACTCAGGAAGTTTAGGTTGTAATCAGAATATTATTCTGATCCCGTGATCAGAATAGTGTTTATGTATTCTTGACGGCCTCGTCCGCTCCGCCACGGCCAGGAGATGTCCTTTGGGATGACACCTCGGTGTCCTCCATGGCAGGGGGGAGAAGGCGTGTGATGGTATGTCAGTTTCTGCCTCTTTAGGGGCCAAAGAGTTCCCCTCCAAAGAAGAGGGAATCGGGATCTCGCGCGAAGGGCTGAAAAGCAAAGAAAAGATTTGATTTATATAGCAGAGGCAGATTAAGCGATAACTAAGTTTTTGATACTTACGTTTCAGCCAGGGGCTTCTCCCTTTGGATCCTCTCCAGGCTGTGTTTGGACTCTGAGTCCGAACTATCTGAGAGGATTACCCTCCCCTTCTTCGGCGTCGCTCCCTCTAGGTTCTCGGAGGCTGTCCTCTTACCCCTCCTTGTATTGAGTGGGGAGTCGCTCTCCACTTCCTCCTCCTCCTCCTCTTCGTCCTCGTCTTCCTCGTGAGAGGAGTCGGCCTTGGTCTCTTCGGACACTACGTCCGAAGGACCTTTGTGGTGGAGCCCATACTTGGGCCCCTTGCCCTTCTTCTTGATTTCCTTGGACCAGCATCTCCTCCAACTAAGGAGTGACTAGGTCTTCAGGAAACAGAGTCGAACTCTTAATCCGGTCTGACTTCTTGGTCCAGCCCTGTAAAAAGGTGGGATGATGAATTTCATATTGATCGAATACATAAACCAAGTATGTCTTCAGAAACTTAAACACTTACCGGAGTGGCCGGATTCTTGGTGTTGAGGCCGACGTCTTCGGTCTCCATGGGCCAGCTCTTCTGCGCCTTGAAGAACAGATTCCACATTCCCTCGTGCATTGTGCCGAGGAAATGTTGCAGAGTGCGCGGCTCCTCCGGGTAGAATTCCCACATGGGGGAAGCCCAGCGCTGGCAGGGAAGGATGCAGCGGAAGAGCATGATTTGCACTACGTTAGTTAGACCAAAGTTTTTGCTCAACACATTGGTGATACACATTTGCAGCATCTACACCTCCGCCTGAGACCCTCAGTCATGGCCCTTCGCGGTCCAGGAGACGAGCCTCAAGGGGGGTCCGGATCTGAATTCCGGGATTGCCGCCCACTTAGTGCGGCGTGGCTCAGTGATATAAAACCACTCTTGTTACTAGATCTTGACGGTCTCCACAAAGGCCCCCTTGGGCCACGTGGCGTTGGGCAACTTGCTGATAATAGCTCCACCGCAGTCCACGTGCTTCCTGTTGACCACCTTCGGCTTCACATTGAAGACCTTGAGCCACAGGCTGAAGTGTGGGTGGATGCGGAGAAGAGCCTCACACACGATGATGAACGCCGAGATGTGGAAGAAGGAGTTTCGGGGCTAGATCGTGGAAATCTAGACCGTAGTAGAACATAAGTCCATGCACGAATGGGTGGAGTGGAAAACCTAACCCTCTAAGGAAATGAGGAAGGAAGACGACCCGTTCACTAGGCTCCCGAGTGGGAATGATTTGACCCTTGGGGGGAAGCATGTGCATGATGTTGGCGGCGAGGTGTCCAGCACACCGGAGATCCTTTATCTCCTTCTCCGTGACGAAGGAGGCCTCCTGTTGGGGATAGACATAATAGGCAGGCCCACGAAGGGTCGAAATATCATAAAGCATGGGGTCCACACAACATGTGGGTCCAGATAAATTTCATACAGACATACTATCACTTGGACAAGCATCATACTATCCACTCAGATAACAGTTCACCGACCGTATGACTCACTCGGGCATACGAAGACCAGCAGGCAGCAAAGCAGTCAAAGCATCATTCTCATAGTGAAGGCTTGGTAGTGAGATGGCATTATGGCATTCATGCTCACTTTGTAACATAGGAGGTGAGGGGGTGGCGCACTCTATATAAGCCACCCCACCACTAGACTTGGGGCTCTTTCCTTCCATCTCTCCCTCTCTTCGCCTTTAGTCTCAGGACTACGGGGATCCGTTCCCTCTCATTGTAATCTCTGGATACATACTAAGATAAAACAAAGTCTCTCCGGAGCACGAGACGTAGGGCTGTTATCTCCATCGCGAGAGGCCCGAACTCGCTAAAATCATCGTTCACCCATATGCATCTTGATAGATCATGCTCCATTACCCTATACCTTACTATGTCAGAATCATTCCCACGACAGTTGGCGCCCACCGTGGGGCATGGCGTTTATCGAGCCATGATGCAAATGGTTTTCTTTCTTTAATGTTCGTCTGCCAATCAACAATCATCAATGGAGGATCTGATCCAGGATGCTTCGGACATCACTCCATTCTCAGGGGAGTCATCATACTCTTCGTACAAAGGGATCAGGAAGTCCCATTCCATACTATCTTATTCTTTACAATCAAACATTACAATGATCTAACTATGGTTTGTTCTTTTTCTGTATGCACACGAGCTCATACAAAAGGTTGCCTCCCTTTGTACCGATTGGTGGCTCGACTCCCGGATGATGAAGCACCGCTGTCCGCATGTCGTCATCCCTGGCCTCATGTGCGAACGTCATCGCCGAGCGCCCACACACGCACAGCCGCTAACACTTGGCCTGGCTCCTCGGCCGGCGGAGGACGACGACCGGCGGTCGACCCAGCTCTCGGGCGACGAGGCCCGGCTACCGGCACTCGGCTCAGCTCCACGAGCGTCGAAGTGTGACTCCGACCGGCGCACGGCTCCGGCCCCCCGAGCAGTGAAAATGCGACCACAACGCTCGCACTGGCCTCGCCCTTGGCTGTGCTGGCCCGCGACTCCCGCGCCTGGACTGCAACCAGCTACTTATCCTCCTCATCGCCATCTCTCGACTGCCGTCAGTTTCCGGCCTGACCGGTAGTTTTCACCGCAGCGGAGCTCTCCGGACTCCGGGCTGCCTTCACAACTCCTAATTTCAACCCGCATCACATGCAGAAACTTCCATGTTTTAATTTCAGCTTAATTAGCGCTAATTAATGCCTCTTACATGCAGATTCTGCGTACTCCTACATGGTCAGGACGTGGGCTGTTTCTTCCATTAATTAACTACATGCAGGGAAATTTGGAAACAGAAGGAATCTTCAACGCCGGATTAATTGGCTGCCTCATTAATCAGCCATTCAAACAAGGTGCGTTGATTCATTTTTTTCCGCAGCCACCTGCACCAGCCTCCAGTGCACACGCAGCTTGCTTGACTTCAAGCCGGCCCACCCGGTTCGCTACTCCGAGTGGGTACTCTGGTACGCTCGAACAAGTGCAAGTCTACACTCGACATATGCAACACTCGGGCACGCATCATTTTCTTGGACACGCTTAGGCGACTAACATGGAGGCACTTGATCATTCGTGTGTTCACACTCGATCGGACGCCTCCTCGATGACATGCTCAACTCGACCCTCTCGTGCGGTGCCACTCGGTTGGAAGCGTCCTCAACACTCCGCCACCCACGCGTCGTCACTTCACGGGGCGCGTCTATTTCACTCGGACGCCCCGCGCATCGTCACTCCGTGGGACTCGTCTACTTCACTCGGACGCCCCGTCCATCGTCACTCCGCGGGACACGTACCTACTTCACTCGGACGCCCCGCACATCGTCACTCCGCGGGACTTGTCTACTTCACTCGGATGCCCTGTCCATCGTCACTCCGTGGGACACGCATCTACTTCACTCAGACACCCGCATCGTCACTCTGCAGGACTCATCTATTTCACTCGGACGCCCCGTCCATCCTCACTCCGCGGGACACATGTCAAGATCACTCGGACGCCCCGCGCATCATCA